>NW_015388359.1:0-79409 GCF_001527695.2 Protobothrops mucrosquamatus | reverse complement strand
CCTTATCTGTCTCTGTCTATCTGTCTGTCTGTCTGTCTATCTATCTATCTCTATCTCTCCTTATCTGTCTCTGTCTGTCTGTCTGTCTATCTATCTCTATCTCTCCTTATCTGTCTCTGTCTGTCTGTCTGTCTGTCTGTCTGTCTGTCTGTCTGTCTATCTCTATCTCTCCTTATCTGTCTCTGTCTGTCTGTCTATCTATCTATCTATCTCTATCTCTCCTTATCTGTCTCTGTCTGTCTGTCTGTCTGTCTGTCTGTCTATCTATCTATCTATCTATCTATCTATCTATCTATCTATCTATCTATCTATCTATCTATCTATCTATCTATCTATCTATCTATCTATCTATCTATCTATCTATCTATCTATCTATCTATCTATCTATCTATCACATTTATGTTGCCACCTACTCGCACATGGCAACTCAAGGTGGTTCACAGGACATTTGGGGCTTCCTGGTCCAAACAAGTCCTAGAAAAAGGAAACGGCAAACCAGTTCATTCTCTATTGCTTCAAAAGAAACATTTTATTTGATGTGGTTGGCAAGAGTCAAGCTTCCCTCAAAAGGGTCTTTACTTTCTTAAGTTGCAATCTCAAGAATCAGGCACAATTGGCTCAAGAGGATACTCCAGAAAGGCATTAAAAAATAAAATAAACACGGTGAGAATTTTTAGCTACCCTGGCTACTGGGGAAGATAAAGTAAAATTATTTTCTCCTAGAAGCTACCCAACCCCAGGTCCAATTTCCATTGGAAAGGGGTTTACAATCTGAATTGAGCAGGGGGGAACTGTACTAATTACACCCCCGAAAACCTCCATTTGCATCATCCACAACCATCTCTCTAAGCAACTCTCATTGCAGTGTAAACACAACAATAATGACATGGTCTTGACCCCTTGCTGGGAATTTGATTTTTTTTTTAAAAAAAACCACCAAATATAACCGCAACTGAACAATCTCAGGAATAGGATCCTTTCACACAGCCCTTTCACATATTGTGCTATCACTAAAATGAAGATAAATGGAGACTGGGGTAAAACAGGAATTTCTCTTCCTTGTGTTATCATCACCCTTGATCAAACTGCCATTAGCTCTTGATTACCAGCTGCCATAAATTACCCGGCAAGTGGGCAAAAACTGACTCCGTCCACTGACTCTATAGAGTTACCCCAGGTAACCTTAGCCTAACAATCCAGTCTCAAATATCCAAAGCAATTTCTACAAAACCACAGTGCTAAAGTGAACCATGTGCACGGAAGGAGCTGCTTTTCAGAAGATGCCTTGTGAGAAAGGCAGTTGCGAGCAACAAATTCAGCTCACACCTCCATTTGGGAGGGCAAGTGTGCACAGCAAAGGGAGCATCACGCGCTCTGTTCACAAGCTGCTCAATGCCTGGACCTGGGAGTTCTCCACGAAAGAGCAGGACGCTCCTACCAGTTCTGTGGAAGATGCGTCTCGGGACATTTCAGTTCCCCATCAAGAACAGCCGCAGCTCCTATGAATTGAGATTTATAATCTGATTTTTGCAATGCAAAAGGATGTTTCTTCATTTCCTAAAGTAGAAAAATCCTCATTTAGGAACCCATATTTGTGAAATGGAACAGACTGCCTTCAGAAGTTGTGGGAGCTTCCTCACTGGAAGCTTTCAAGAAGAGACTGGACTGCCATCTGTCAGAAATGGTGCAGGGTCTCCTGCTTGGGCGGGGGGTTGGACTAGATCAGGGCTTTTCAACCTTTTCACCCATTGTACCACTTTTAGGATATGGCAATATCCGAGTACCAACAGTCGCCTAGCAAGGTGCCAAAAACTTGATGACCCCCCCCCCAAAAAAGGAAAAAAGTGATGAAGTACAGGTAGTCCTCGACTTACAACAGTTCGATTAGTGACTGTTCGAAGTTACAGTGGCATTGAAAAAAGTGCCCCCCAAGCCACAGCCGAGCAAGACACCTGCCTGCCCGCCCGGCGGCGCTCTTCCTCCTGTCCGAGGTTTTCATTGTTGTGAGCATTTCTGTTGAGGATTGGCAGCGGGGGTGGGGTGGGGGGTGTTTGGTTTTTATTCCCCCCGTCTGCTGGGTGGTTGCAGCAGGTTTTGGTCACTTCACATGACCCTGGGACCGTCATAAATATGAATCAGTTGCCAAACATCTGAATGTAAATCACAAGACCCTCAAAATGCTGCAACATTCCATCTGATCAGCACTTCTGGGCTCAGCAGAAGCACCAGGATCAGCGCCGAGCTCCAGCTGGAGCCTGGCGCTGATCCTGATGCTTCCACTGAGCCCTGACAGCCCCGAAGAAGCGCTGATCCTGGCGCTTCTGCTGAGCCCTGACAGCCCTGCAGCTCCAGCCATCTCTCGCTCAGGCTTGTGCGGCGCTGCCACCGGTTCAGCTCATTTCCCTCCCCCACTACCACTTTTCTGGTATGGTCACGTACCACCTGCCAGGTGCCAATGTACCACAGGTGGTACCCGTACCACTGGTTGAAAAGCCCTGGACTAGATGACCAAAAGGTCCCTTCCAACTATTCTATTCTATTCTATTCTATTCTATTCTATTCTATTCTATTCTATTCTATTCTATTCTATTCTATTCTATTCTATTCTATTCTATTCCATTCTAAATACAGCACTATCCTTTGACATTCCAAGCTATAAGATGCAAAATCCTAAAATATTACATCATAACCTTGAATTCTTTGGAATGTAAGCATGTTGCTAAAACCTTTTCGTTGAAAACCACCTTCTGCCACCTTCTCTAGAAAAGTATGATGGCACGTGCAGGTCACCGAAATGCTTAGCTGTGTTTTGCTTCCAGTTCTTTTAACAGTTCCTTTTAGAACCAGATCAGACAATTGGTCCAGGCCAATAAGCCGAAAGGGATTTGGGCACCACAAAATTCCCTCAGCAGTGGGCTTAGCCAGTCACAAAACACCAATTTACTGAAAGGCAAACTGCTCAAGATATTCCTAGGATGCTCACTTGTGTTAAGAAATTTGCCAGCAGCTAGTGGAGACACAGAGGCTTCCTTGTAAATAAATGTATCCCAGAAATGTTGCTAGACAATGGGAAGAGTCAATGGGAAGTAGAGAGGAAAATGCTGGACTAGGAGAGGGGAGATCTAGATTCAACTCCCTTCCCAAGGTGCTTTTTTAAAAAGGGAACTGGTCTTTGTTTGTTTTTCTTTGAAGATGTTTTGCTTCTCATCCAAGAAGCTTCTTCAGTTCTGGTGGAATTCTCCACCATTCAGTCAGAACTGAAGAAGCTTCTTGGATGAGAAGTGACACGTCTTAAAGGAAAAACAAAGAAAGACCAGTTCCCTTTTTAAAAAAGCACCTTTGGGACCACCATGACCCAGATGATGGACAATCTCCATAGACATTCTAGTCCAGTGATGGCGAACCTTTTAGAGACTGAGTGGCCAAACTGCAACCCAAAACCCACTTATGCATCGCCGAGTGCCGGGTGGGCGTGGCCCATTGGCTGGGCGTGGCCCATTGGGTGGGCGTGGCTGCGGTGGTAACGGCAGACTGGGTGGGACTAAAAAGTTCAATCAATCAATTCCAACTTTGCAAGATCTTTTTTTTTCCCGCGAGAAGTTGAAATTGATTGATTGAACCTTTTTTTTTTTTTGGCACACGGCAGCGGAGGCCTAAAATGAAAAGGTTTTATAAAACCCAGCTGAAGGCCTAGGACTGGGGCGATGGCACACATGCCCACAGAGAGAGCTCTGAGTGCCGCCTCTGGCACCCGTGCCATAGGTTCGCCACCACTGTTCTAGTCTGTCCTTGACCACAGAACCTTTTGGCAAGATTTTGGGCCAAATATTATCTCTCACCCCATATATATTACACAAATCTATTTAGATTTTAATAAATATATTTATAGTATAAATATTATACAAATACAATATAACCTAGGCAAGTCGCCATCTCTGTCTATCTTTTTTTTTTAAAAAAAAAAAAAACAATGATAGTCCACCTCCTGAACAAAAAGCCAGGATAAAGTTAGTAAATGTATAAGCTGTATTTTACTCTATCATTCAGTTTAACTCAAAGGATTTCTAAAGCAAATTCCCTGCCAGGGTGAAAAGTTTCAGGACACCTTCCTAAGAACGCTCCCGCCATCGTCTTTGCTTCCTAAGGGAAGAAATCTCATCTCTCCCCATTAAGTATCTTTCAGCCTTGAGAAATTATTGGAGAATCTCTCCTTCCCCTGGGGCAGGGGTAGGCAACCTTGGCTCTTTTGTGACTCGTGGACTTCAACTCCCAGAATTCCTGAGCCAACATGGCTCAGCTTGGAAACCTCTCTCTTTCCCCTCAGCGTGGCTGACTCAGGAATTCTGGGAGTTGAAGTCCATGAGTCATAAAAGAGCCGAGGTTGCCTACCCCTGCCCTAACCACTACACCAAACTGGCTCTCATATTTAATTAAATTCAAACTAAATCTAAAACAATTACAGGTAGTCCTCAACCTATGACCACAATTGAGCCCAAGATTTATGTTGCTAAGTGTGAAGTTTCTTAAGTGAGTCTTGCCCCATTTTACGACTTTTCTTGCCACAGTGGTTGAGTGAATCACTGGACTTGATAAGTCAGCAACATGGTTATTCAATGAATCTGGCTTCGCCCATTGACTTTGTTTGTCAGAAGGTTGCAGAAAGGGATCACGTGACCCCGGGACACTGCAACCGTCATAAATATGAGTCAGTTGCCAAGCGTCTGGATTTTGATCATGTGACCCTGGGGATGCTGCAACGGTCATATGTGTGAAAAACAGTCATAAGACACTTTTTTCAGTGCCGTTGTAACTTTGAACCAGCTCAAGGTTGGCTCAACCTTNATCTATCTATCTATCTATCTATCTATCATCCATCTCTATCTATCTATCTATCTATCTATCTATCTATCTATCTATCTATCTATCTATCTATCTATCTATCTATCTATCTATCATCCATCTATATCTATCTATCTATCTATCTATCTATCATCCATCTATATCTATCTATCTATCTATCTATCTATCTATCTATCTATCTATCTATCATCCATCTATATCTATCTATCTATCATCCATCTCTATCTATCTATCTATCTATCTATCTATCTATCTATCTATCTATCTATCTATCTATCTATCTATCTATCTATCTATCTATCTATCTATCTATCTATCTATCAAATTTATGTTGCCACCTACTCGCACATGGCAACTCAAGGTGGTTCACAGGACATTTGGGGCTTCCTGGTCCAAACAAGTCCTAGAAAAAGGAAACGGCAAACCAGTTCATTCTCTATTGCTTCAAAAGAAACATTTTATTTGATGTGGTTGGCAAGAGTCAAGCTTCCCTCAAAAGGGTCTTTGCTTTCTTAAGTTGCAATCTCAAGAATCAGGCACAATTGGCTCAAGAGGATACTCCAGAAAGGCATTAAAAAATAAAATAAACACGGTGAGAATTTTTAGCTACCCTGGCTACTGGGGAAGATAAAGTAAAATTATTTTCCCCTAGAAGCTACCCAACCCCAGGTCCAATTTCCATTGGAAAGGGGTTTACAATCTGAATTGAGCAGGGGGGAACTGTACTAATTACACCCCCCAAAACCTCCATTTGCATCATCCACAACCATCTCTCTAAGCAACTCTCATTGCAGTGTAAACACAACAATAATGACATGGTCTTGACCCCTTGCTGGGAATTTGATTTTTTTTTAAAAAAAAAACCACCAAATATAACCGCAACTGAACAATCTCAGGAATAGGATCCTTTCACACAGCCCTTTCACATATTGTGCTATCACTAAAATGAAGATAAATGGAGACTGGGGTAAAACAGGAATTTCTCTTCCTTGTGTTATCATCACCCTTGATCAAACTGCCATTAGCTCTTGATTACCAGCTGCCATAAATTACCCGGCAAGTGGGCAAAAACTGACTCCGTCCACTGACTCTATAGAGTTACCCCAGGTAACCTTAGCCTAACAATCCAGTCTCAAATATCCAAAGCAATTTCTACAAAACCACAGTGCTAAAGTGAACCATGTGCACGAAAGGACTTGCTTTTCAGAAGATGCCTTGTGAGAAAGGCAGTTGCGAGCAACAAATTCAGCTCACACCTCCATTTGGGAGGGCAAGTGTGCACAGCAAAGGGAGCATCACGCGCTCTGTTCACAAGCTGCTCAATGCCTGGACCTGGGAGTTCTCCACGAAAGAGCAGGACGCTCCTACCAGTTCTGTGGAAGATGCGTCTCGGGACATTTCAGTTCCCCATCAAGGAGAACAGCCGCAGCTCCTATGAATTGAGATTTATAATCTGATTTTTGCAATGCAAAAGGATGTTTCTTCATTTCCTAAAGTAGAAAAATCCTCATTTAGGAACCCATATTTGTGAAATGGAACAGACTGCCTTCAGAAGTTGTGGGAGCTTCCTCACTGGAAGCTTTCAAGAAGAGACTGGACTGCCATCTGTCAGAAATGGTGCAGGGTCTCCTGCTTGGGCGGGGGGTTGGACTAGATCAGGGCTTTTCAATCTTTTCACCCATTGTACCACTTTTAGGATATGGCAACATCTGAGTACCAACAGTCGCCTAGCAAGGTGCCAAAAACTTGATGACCCAAAAAAAAAAAAGGAAAAAAGTGATGAAGTACAAGTAGTCCTTGACTTACAACAGTTCGATTAGTGACTGTTCAAAGTTACAATGGCATTGAAGAAAGTGCCCCACAAGCCACAGCCGAGCAAGATACCTGCCTGCCCACCCGGTGGTGCTCTTCCTCCTGTTCGAGGTTTTCATTGTTGTGAGCATTTCTGTTGAGGATTGGCAGCGGGGGTGGGGTGGGGGGTGTTTGGTTTTTATTCCCCCCGTCTGCTGGGTGGTTGCAGCAGGTTTTGGTCACTTCACATGACCTTGGGACACTGTGACCGTCATAAATATGAATCAGTTGCTAAGCATCTGAATGTAAATCACAAGACCCTCAAAATGCTGCAACATTCCATCTGATCAGCACTTCTGGGCTCAGCAGAAGCGCCAGGATCAGCGCCGAGCTCCAGCTGGAGCCTGGCGCTGATCCTGGCGCTTCCACTGAGCCCTGACAGCCCCGAAGAAGCGCTGATCCTGGCGCTTCTGCTGAGCCCTGACAGCCCTGCAGCTCCAGCCATCTCTCGCTCAGGCTTGTGCGGCGCTGCCACCGGTTCAGCTCATTTCCCTCCCCCACTACCACTTTTCTGGTATGGTCACGTACCATCTGCCAGGTGCCAATGTACCACAGGTGGTACCCGTACCACTGGTTGAAAAGCCCTGGACTAGATGACCAAAAGGTCCCTTCCAACTATTCTATTCTATTCTATTCCATTCTATTCCATTCTAAATACAGCACTATCCTTTGACATTCCAAGCTATAAGATGCAAAATCCTAAAATATTACATCATAATCTTGAATTCTTTGGAATGTAAGCATGTTGCTAAAACCTTTTCGTTGAAAACCACCTTCTGCCACCTTCTCTAGGAAAGTATGATGGCGCGTGCAGGTCACCGAAATGCTTAGCTGTGTTTTGCTTCCAGTTCTTTTAACTGTTCCTTTTAGAACCAGATCAGACAATTGGTCCAGGCCAATAAGCCGAAAGGGATTTGAGCACCACAAAATTCCCTCAGCAGTGGGCTTAGCCAGTCACAAAACACCAATTTACTGAAAGGCAAACTGCTCAAGATATTCCTAGGATGCTCACTTGTGTTGAGAAATTTGCCAGCAGCTAGTGGAGACACAGAGGCTTCCTTGTAAATAAATGTATCCCAGAAATGTTGCTAGACAATGGGAAGAGTCAATGGGAAGTAGAGAGGAAGATGCTGGACTAGGAGAGGGGAGATCTAGATTCAACTCCCTTCCCAAGGTGCTTTTTTAAAAAGGGAACTGGTCTTTGTTTGTTTTTCTTTGAAGACGTTTTGCTTCTCATCCAAGAAGCTTCTTCAGTTCTGGTGGAATTCTCCACCATTCAGTCAGAACTGAAGAAGCTTCTTGGATGAGAAGTGACACGTCTTAAAGGAAAAACAAAGAAAGACCAGTTCCCTTTTTAAAAAAGCACCTTTGGGACCACCATGACCCAGATGATGGACAATCTCCATAGACATTCTAGTCCAGTGATGGCGAACCTTTTAGAGACTGAGTGGCCAAACTGCAACCCAAAACCCACTTATGCATCGCCGAGTGCCGGGTGGGTGTGGCCCATTGGCTGGGCATGGCTGCAGTGGTAATGGCAGACTGGGTGGGACTAAAAAGTTCAATCAATCAATTCCAACTTTGCAAGATCTTTTTTTTTCCCGCGAGAAGTTGAAATTGACTGATTGAACCTTTTTTTTTTTTTTTTGGCACACGGCAGCGGAGGCCTAAAGCGAAAAGGTTTTATAAAACCCAGCTGAAGGCCTAGGACTGGGGCGATGGCACACATGCCCACAGAGAGGGCTCTGAGTGCCGCCTCTGGCACCCGTGCCATAGGTTCGCCACCACTGTTCTAGTCTGTCCTTGACCACAGAACCTTTTGGCAAGATTTTGGGCCAAATATTATCTCTCACCCCATATATATTACACAAATCTATTTAGATTTTAATAAATATATTTATAGTATAAATATTATACAAATACAATATAACCTAGGCAAGTCGCCATCTCTGTCTATCTTTTTTTTTAAAAAAAAAAAAAAACAATGATAGTCCACCTCCTGAACAAAAAGCCAGGATAAAGTTAATAAATGTATAAGCTGTATTTTACTCTATCATTCAGTTTAACTCAAAGGATTTCTAAAGCAAATTCCCTGCCAGGGTGAAAAGTTTCAGGACACCTTCCTAAGAACGCTCCCGCCATCTTCTTTGTTTCCTAAGGGAAGAAATCTCATCTCTCCCCATTAAGTATCTTTCAGCCTTGAGAAATTATTGGAGAATCTCTCCTTCCCCTGGGGCAGGGGTAGGCAACCTTGGCTCTTTTGTGACTCGTGGACTTCAACTCCCAGAATTCCTGAGCCAGCATGGCTCAGCTTGGAAACCTCTCTCTTTCCCCTCAGCGTGGCTGACTCAGGAATTCTGGGAGTTGAAGTCCATGAGTCATAAAAGAGCCAAGGTTGCCTACTCCTGCCCTAACCACTACACCAAACTGGCTCTCATATTTAATTAAATTCAAACTAAATCTAAAACAATTACAGGTAGTCCTCAACCTATGACCACAATTGAGCCCAAGATTTATGTTGCTAAGTGTGAAGTTTCTTAAGTGAGTCTTGCCCCATTTTACGACTTTTCTTGCCACAGTGGTTGAGTGAATCACTGGACTTGATAAGTCAGCAACATGGTTATTCAATGAATCTGGCTTCGCCCATTGACTTTGCTTGTCAGAAGGTTGCAGAAAGGGATCACGTGACCCCGGGACACTGCAACCGTCATAAATATGAGTCAGTTGCCAAGCGTCTGGATTTTGATCATGTGACCCTGGGGATGCTGCAACGGTCATATGTGTGAAAAACAGTCATAAGACACTTTTTTCAGTGCCGTTGTAACTTTGAACCAGCTCAAGGTTGGCTCAACCTTCCATCCTTCCGGAAGGTCGGTAAAATGAGGACCCAGATTGTTGGGGGCAACAGGCTGACTCTGTAAACCCCTTAGAGAAAGCTGTAAAAGCAGAATATTAGTCTAAGTGCTATTCTATTCTATTCTATTCTATTCTATTCTATTGCCACAGTGGCGCAGTGGCCAAAATGCAGTATTGCAGGCTAATTCTACCTACTGCCAGCAGTTCGAGTCTCACCAGGTCAAGGATGACTCAGCCTTCCAACCTTCCGAGGTCGGTAAAATGAGGACCCAGATTGTTGGGGGCAATAGGCTGACCCTGTAAACCGCTTAGAGAGGGCTGTAAAGCATCGTGAAGTGGCATACAAGTCTAATTGTTATTGCTATTGCTATCCTCAAGCAGAAAAGTAAGAAACGAGATGGCTTACCAGATCTGTCCCACGTTAATTAAGGAGAGGTAGATTATCCACACAGCAGCCATGAGAATCATGTTGGCACATCCAGTGACCAGGACAAAAGCCGAGATGGCCAAACCAATGAGAGCGAAGGCATCAAGGATGCTGTCCATGCTGGACCAATCCAGGAACCAGATCAAAGTTGGGGCATAGCTTAATGTCTCCATGTTTATTCTGCCCTTGAAATGGCGCTTCACATTCTCCAGGTACAGCTTGCATGGCAGAAGCCCTCGGTCCCCAATAAGTGCTTTGTTTTGATGGTAGGCAACCAGAAAGGCAACAACTGAAAGGAACACCAACAAGAACAGTGAGGAGGAATCCAAGAGATTAACAATCTACATTTGAACCTCTGTAGGAATTGAATAACATAGAATAGCAGAATTGGAAGGGACCTTGAAGGTCTTCTAGTCCAACTCCCTGCACAAGCAGGAGACCCTATACTATTTCAGACAGGTGACTGTCCAGTCTCTTCTTAAAAGCCTCCAGTGATGGAGCACCCACAACTTCTGAAGGCAAGTTGTTCCACCGATTAATTGTTCTCACTGTTAGGAAATTTCTCCTTCGTTCTAGGTTGCTTCTCTCCTTGATTAGTTTCCATCCATTGTTTCTTGTTTGTCCCCTTTATCTTTGTGACAGCCCCTCAAATACTGGATATTTGTCCTTTCACTTTGAAAATTCAGCCATTTTCAAAGTGAAAGGGCAAACTCACTATACAAGGACTGAATCTATTTCAGTTTCCTATTCTTCAGCCTAAGGCAGTGATGGCGAACCTTTTAGAGCCCGAATGCCCAAACTGCAACCCAAAACCCACTTATGTATCGTTGGGTGCTGGGTGGGTGTGGCCCATTGGGTGGGTGTGGCCAATTGGATGGGCATGGCCCATTGGGTGGGTGTGGCTGTGGTGGTAACGGCAGACTGGGTGGGACTAAAAAGTTCAATCAATCAATTCCAACTTTGCAAGATCTTTTTTTCCCCGCAAGTTGAAATTGACTGATTGATTGAACCTTTTTTTTTTGCACACGGCAGCGGAGGCCTAAAGCGAAAAGGTTTTATAAAACCCAGCTGAAGGCCTAGGACTGGGGCGACGGCACCCGTGCCCACAGAGAGGGCTCAGAGTGCCACCTGTGGCACACGTGCCATAGGTTCGCCACCACGGGCCTAAGGCAACCTACCGAAGAGACCCTCCTTTTATATGCATACTTTCACATTATTTTTATTCATTATATTTATATCTCTTTTTTTTTTCAAGGTGTTCGGAAAGGACTTCATGCAACACAGACTTTATTCTGAAAGCTGAACCATTCATCTCTCTGAAATAAAAAAAACAATGACTTAACATCAAGCTTGCATCCAAAAGAGGCTACAAAAATAAGAACTGCTTGGACTTTACAGAATGAACCTAGTCTTCTGGGGAAATGTTGAATACCCAGGGCAGAAACAGAGGAGGAGTCTAAGTAATTTCTGCTCTATAACTGTACTTTTGTGTTTATTATAGCAATAGCGCTTAAACTTAGATACCGCTTCACAGTGCTTTACAGCCCTCTCTAAGTGATTTACAAATGTCAGCCTATTGCCCCCAACTATCTGGGTCTTCATTTTACCAAACTCAGAAGGATGGAAGGCTGAGTCAACCTTGATCTGGTGAGAATCGAACTTCTCACTGTGGGCAGAGTCAGCCTATAATGCTGCATTCTAACCACTGGGAAGGAAGGAAGGAAGGAAGGAAGGAAGGAAGGAAGGAAGGAAGGAAGCGCTTAGACTTATGTACCACTTTACAGTGCTTTACAGCCCTCTCTAAGCGGTTTATAGAGTCAACCTTTTGCCCCCAACAATCCAGCTCCTCATTTTACCGACCTCAGAAGGACAGAAGACTGAGTCAAACTTGAGCCGGTCAGGATCAAACTGCCGAACTGCTGGCAGCCGGCAGTCAGCAGAATTAGCCTGCAATACTGCATTCTAACCATTGCGCCACCACGACTCTTTATATTACACCATTAAGTAGGAAAGTCTATTAGTATTTACAAAAAAAAAATAACATTAAAAACAGAGATATTTAAAGCAATCAAAACTAATAATAAATAGTCTGGAAGGGCAGGCTCCTCACCTCAGCCTGAAGTGTTCTCCAAAGAACTGTGACCACTAAAGAAAAGGCTTATCCCTTGATTGACAACAGATGAGTCTATAAGCAAATATCTTTTAACATCTCAGTTTGAAGGACAGGGGTGTTTTCAAAAGAAACATTTTCTCAATAGCTGGGCCCAAGCTATAATAGATCTAAAAGTGAAGACCAGGGCCTTGAGTTTTGCCCAGAAACTAATCAGCAATAAGGGCTATCATACTGACTGCTAAGTTCCCTACTAAAGTGTTTTAACGAAGTGCTAAGAACACACCACATAAACCATACTGCTAAAATCAAGGTTGGAGGTTACTGCCACATGCACTGCCTAGGCTCATTTTCTTATGACACTGTGACCATGTCAATGACATAGCTGGCTCAAGCTGGAAACCAGAGAGAGAGAACAAAAACATTTGAAAATCGTGTACCGGAAGAAGTCTGTCTCCTCTCTGGAATTGTGACCCCCTGAAACAAACACATTTGTCTTGTATGGGCTTCCTTTCAATTATCAGTTCCATTCAACCATCAATGCCTGCAGACAGGCATTCAAGGGAGCCACACTCTAGGAAAGTCACGGAGCAGGGGTCTTCAAACTTGGCCCTTTTATGAGTTGTGGTCTTCAACTCCCAGAATTCCTCAGCCAGGCATGCCTGGCTGAGGAATTTGGGAGTTGAAGACCACAACTCATAAAAGGGCCAAGTTTGAAGACCCCTGTCATGGAGAAAAAGATCTGGCTGTCATCAACATATTAGCAGCATCTTACTCCAGGTCTGAAAATTTGCCCCAACAATTCCATATAGATATTGAGAAATACTGAAGATATAATAGACCTATGGAAGATGCCATCAAAAAGCTCCCATTTTGAGAAGCAACTGAAGCCAATCATCTCCAACAGAAATCGTCAGAAACCTACCTGAGAGACAACAACAAAGCAAATGCCTCCTATTGTTGAGTGGAGATCAACGTATCTGGTCTCAAAAAGTGCTGAGAGATCAAGAAGAACCAACCAAGTCATGCTTTCTTTGCTGATCCCCAACAAAGATCAAGTCAACTTTGCACCCAGTATGAAATTAATCAAGATTATGTATTGCTTAGGGGCAATACATGCCTTGGTAAATGGCAATTTTTGAACCCATATTCAGTTTTACAATCCTGTCTTTACCTTTAAATTATCTTGACTGAAAGCAGGAAATGCAGGACCTTGTTCCGAGCAGGTGACTTTGGGGGACTTCTAAAATCTTCAGTTCTCTATTTCACTTATAGTTACCCCAAAGCACTTACCGATGTTGTTTGGATTATCAGATAAAACAAGGCTTTATTTAAGCATGGTTATTGAAAAAAGTCACAATAGTTAGACTTCACTGAATATGCAAAGCCATCAACCATGATTTGTGAAACACAACAAATGAGGTCCTATAACCGAATTCAAATCTAAATCATGGCTTAGCACAGGGGTGTCAAACTGCCGGCCCACGGGCCGGATGCATCGTACCAAACCCGTGCCCACCCCATTGCCGGCAATGGAAAAAAAGTCACGATATGTCGCGACATGTCATGTGACGTTGCGAGTTTGACAGCCCTGGCTTAGCATAATATGTGAACGTGAGCCCTCAGTCAAGGCACTGGTCTTATCTTTAAATCTAGTTATAGCTTGGGCCCCATCTACCTCCCATACTGCAGACAAAAATCAAGAAAAAGGCAAGTGTGTGGTTCTTTCAGGTGTGACTCTGTATTGTGGCAATCCAACCATGACGTAGGTACAGTATTTACTTTTTATTATTTATAAAAGAAAATTAAACCACCCAATTGCCAAAATTGTTGAGACAGTTTACAATCTAACACTCTAAAAGATATCATTTGAATAAAAACTTATCTAGGTAAAATCAAATAAAATGCAAAATAAAAATGCCATAGGAACTAGCAGCAGCAGCAGGAAGATAGACTTTCAAATTTTAAAATGACATGAATTAAAGACAATTAAAAGCTAGTTTAAAAGCTTGGGAAAATTAATAAAAAGCTGGAATATAGTCAAACGTCAATATTACACAAAGATTCCGGCTTGGCTATCGCCATTGGAGGCAGTCACATATCCCAATTTGTATAGGAAAGACAAGGCTATTATATATAAAGACATTTTGACAGAAGAAGGTTATTTAAAACAAAAACAAGAGCTAAGACAACGAATAGACTTGGAGTGGTGGTCTATCTCCAGATACAAGCAAGATACATGAAGGATAAGCAAGAATGGGGTATTAACAGACAAGATACGGGGTTAGATAAAATATTGCTAGGCTCGGAGAAAAAACAAATAAAGAATATTTATAAATACTTGTTGGAATATAAGTTATATGAGGAGCAGGTTAAAGAAACAATGGTGACATGGGCAATAGATCTAGGATATAATATAAATATGGATCAATGGCAGCAAGTATGGGAACGAAATAACAAAATCACACTGGCGACATCATATAAAGAAAACCTGTATAAGATGGTTTACAGATGGCATCTCCCTCCCTTCCCCTGACAGAGGTCCATCTCACCTCCTTTGGTGAAAAAACTGGAGAAGGTCCCCATTAGATAAGGCCCAGGTGAGAATATACAGAGATGATCATTTGATATATGTAAATCATAGCCTGGATTTTATTATGCAGTCCAACTGGAGACTGGCAAGACTTTTGTCCTTGCCTCCTTAGGTCTAAAGGAGAGGGACTGGCCCAAGGTCATCTGACTGGCTTCCAAGTCTAAGGCAAGACTAGAATTCCCAACTTCCCAACTTCTAGACTGGTACCTTAACGAACCACTACACCAAGCTGACTCTTACAGTTCATATCATTTTGCTCATAATCAATACAATAATTATACCATTTGCTTTACTTTCCAATTAACCAGGTGACCCTTTTAAACTGCCCCAATAATATATACATACATATACATTTTTCAAAATTTGGACTGCTAACAAAGAATTAAGGGAGTACTGGGATAGCTATTTCTAACCTTATTTGGTTTCATCAGCCAGACATACCCTTCTGAGATTCGAACCTGGGCTGTCTGCATGTTAAGCAGAGATGTTAGCCACTAGGCCACAGGCTCTTTCTCACTTTGTTAGCTATATATATATACATATACATATACATATACATATATACACACATATATACATATACATATACATAAGCTATTCTCCAAAGCGCCGGAAGACAGGACAAGAAGCAACGGATGGAAACTAATCAAGGAGAGAAGCAACCTAGAACTAAGGAGAAACTTCCTGACAGTTAGAACAATTAAACAGTGGAACAACCTGCCTCCAGAAGTGGTGAATGCTCCAACACTGGAAGTTTTTAAGAAGAGACTGGACAGCTATTTATCTGAAATGGTATAGGGTTTCCTGCCTGAGCAGGGGTTGGACTAGATGACCTCCAAGGTCCCTTCCAACATCATCATCATCATCATCATCATTATTACATACACACACACACACAGTCTGAAACGGTATAGGTTCTCCTGTTTGGGCAGAGGGCTGGACTAGAACAGAGGTCCCCAACCTTTTGGGCACCAGGGACTGGCTCCGTGGAGAGAGGTTTTGTGTGCTGCCTACATTCCGCGGATGGGGCTTTGCTCGTTTGTGCAGCCCAGTTGCTAGCATGCCACGGCCCGGTACTGGTCCATGGACCGGGGGTTAGGGGACCCCTGGACTAGAAGACCTCCAAGATCCCTTCCAGCTCTATTCTATTCTAAATATATATATATACATACACACACATATTACACACACATATGTACATATCTCAAAGCTATAGGAAGCCATATAAAGAGTGCCCATATACAGTCACACACTTGGATTAATATTCTCTCCCTCAAAGTTTGGAAGAATGGTTTTCCTGACCCAAATAGTTTGGAATGGTTGCCTGAATGCATCAGTTAAAAACTTCTGCCTGCATAAATAAGAGACTCTCATCAAAAGCAAGGACGAATAACAAAGTGCCTGCATGAAAGCTCTGAACTCCGCTTCTGTGGCCTCTCAAATATCTCAGGACTGGGTTTACTGGCACACCATGAGAAATCATATCACGGTTACTTGCAGGTTTTTTGGTGGAGAACAACTAAAAACCCCATCAACAGCCAATAAGCCTTGGGGAAGAAATAAGACATCTGTAGCTGCTCATATTAAGAGAAGCCATCACTTGTCCACGTGGAGCCTTTGGCCATCCCATCTTAAGGTATCCAACTGAACCCAGGACCTTCCTTCATACAATTCCCCCAAATCATCTTGTTTAAAAATAAAAATCCACTTCCTTGGTATGGGAGAGGAGGGTCACGTCTTCCACAACCTAATTAACTTTGATTAACATGGCAATTTGCTAAGGAGATTTTCTTGCAAGTGGTAATCAAAACCTACCTCAAAATTGCTGCCCTCTAAACTGCTCATCAGCTGCAAAAAAAAGTCCAAATTAAGCCCCAGGCTTAAGTGCAAACATAAACAAGAGAAGAGCAAATTAGGGAAAAATACACATTGCCAAAAGGGGTAAGGGAAAAAAAGTGTGTACACTGTATTTACATGCAGGTTACACAAAAGAAACCTCAAGGAGGACATAATTAGCCGCAAGAGAGTCTTTCCTTCAAGACCAATGCTGACACCAAGTCCTTCTTCCAAAAGAACAAGAAGTAACCTCGGGAATAAATAAAATACTGAGATAAAAAGGTGGAAGGTACCTGACGTGCCTCTTAACCAGATCTAAGAGGACAAAACTTCATCCAAATTGACCTCACCTTTCTCCAAATCTAAGTGCAGATAGGCCTCCTGACAATATTTTTAGTGAGTCCAAAGTCCTCTCTTTTTCATTCAAAGGGTGTGATTCTTTCCATCAGCCCACTGGTGGGGTTCGTTCCTTCCAACAACTGATAGGGGAACCCAACTTAAACATTGCAACTCCAGCATTTGGGGTAGACCCAAAGGAACAAAAGCTAAAAATCCAAGCTACAATCCAAAACATTACGAGGTGACCAGGAACGCATGTTCATACCCATCTGCAGATGGGAACTCCAATTCTCCAGGGCTGGAGGAAAAAGCCTTTCTTCATGGACCTTCCAAAGGTCAACTGGATTTGGGGCCTGCCGTATCTCAGGGGGAGAGATAGAAAAGGCCTGCCTCCTGGGTCCCGTGAGATGGCATTGTTTCCAGGAAAGGACCTGAAGCACATGGGATGGGCAGATGTCTTCGGGGAGAGCTATTCTGAAAAGCACAACTTTGGTCTATGTCAGGGGTAGGCAACCTTGGCTCTTTTATGACTCGTGGACCTCATTCCTGCTGGCTCAGGAATTCTGGGAGTTGGAAGTCCACGAGTCATAAAAGAGCCAAGGTTGCCTACCCCCGGTCTATGTCTTTCCCTTCCCTGCTGATCTTGTCCTAACGAAGTCCATTAGACAAGCACTTTTTGGGGAGATGTTATCAACACCAGGTATACTTTCTTCTCTTGGAAATGCCACCTTCATCCTCAGAGTTGGAAGGGACCATGGAGGTCTTCTAGTCCAATCCCCTGCTTATGCAGGAGACCCTAGACCAGGGGTCTTCAAACTTGGCCCTTTTATGACTTGTGGACTTCAACTCCCAAAATTCCTCAGCCAGGCACGCGTGGAATTCTGGGAGTTGAAGTCCACAAGTCATAAAAGGGCCAAGTTTGAAGACCCCTGCCCTAGACCATACTCTTCAGTCCTTTCTTTATCTTCTGGTGAAACTGTCCTCTCACCCTGACACTCCCCTCCTGGTTCATCTTTCTTCAGAAGAAAGAGGGCTGGTCTTCAGCTCCATCACTGGTTAGCCCTGCAGCCAGCAAGCCTGGCCCCTTTTAAATGTTGCAAAGCCTTGAGATTCTCCCAATATGCACTACTGGTGGTCCTCTACTTACAACAGTTCCTTTAGTGACCGTTCAAAGTTACGACGGCACTGAAAAAAGTGACTTAGGACCGTTTTTCCACACTTACGGCCACTGCAGCATCCCCAGGGTCACGTGATCAAAATTCAAATGCTTGAACTCATAGTTATGACGGTCGCAGTGTCCCCCTGGGGTCACGTGATCCCCTTTTGCGACCTTCAGACCAGCAAAGTCAACGGGAAAGCCAGGTTCACTGAAAAACCGTGTTACTAATTTAACAACTGCAATGATTCGCTTAACAAATGGGGCAAGGAAAGAGGTAAAATGGAGCAAAAGTCGCTTAACAAATTTCTCACTTAACAACATACATTTTGGGCTCAACTGTGGTCGTACATTGAGGACTGCCTGTATTCATGCAGAACAGGAACAAGCTGAAAATTCCAGGATGCTGGATGATTGGCAGGCCTTGCTTGACCTGTCCCCTCTTGTGCTTCCTACCTCGACTTCAACTTGTCAGGGTAGAGCAGGGGTGTCAAACTCAATTTCATTGAGGGCTGCATCAGCATTGCAGTTGCCTTCCGGAGGGGGAAGGGGGGGCGGCCTACTGGGGGGGCATGGATGGAGTAGGTGTGGCCTACTGGGTGGGCATGGCCAGTTCTACATCATTTGCGTCAAGGGTGCCTGTGGGGGTCTGGGCAGGAGTGGGACAGATCTGAGGGTCTCTGGCAGAAGGGGGTGGGACCAGGGCAGAGCCCATCAAGCCGGATATGTGAAGTAGGCGAGGGCCATTTGCTGGCCACTTCCAGGCGATGGTACATTTCTTCATTCCTCATAAAGGGTGACACCTCCCCAGCATGCACCCAGGGGGCAGGGCCGACACGGCAGGGGCTGGTTCCTCGCTGTTTCCAGACGGCCTTGTGGAGCTAAGACTGAATGCGTTTCAGCATAGAGGGCCACCACAAAATTGTACATTGGCTCCCGGCCGGCCTGGGCCAGGGCCAAGGCAGAGGGGGCCGTTCCCTCACTGTTTCCAGGATGGCTTCACAGGCCGTATCTAGCTCCCGAGCCTTGTGTTTGACATGTCTGGGGTAGATGGAGGAAGGGATCACATTCTCCATGCTCTATCAAAATTCAACGACGCGAAATCCAAAACTTTCCTACCACACAATCCTTTCGTCTCTCCTCTTTTTTAAAGCATAAAATAGGAAAAAAAAAACCTTCACTTGCATTTGAAGATCAAACTACTGGGAGAAAAAAACCAAGAGTCACAATGCTTACTGTGAAAACCGAATCATATTTTAGACGCACACAGAGAAAAAAAATGCCTGCAGCCTCTGATTGACTGCACCACAAATTTGAAGAAAAAAGTTATTTCACTCCACTAAGCAAAAGAAGTCCCAAACAATCGTTTTTCAGGATGGACATTAAAGAGTAGAAGCAACACAAACTTGTTTATCATATTTGTCTTCACGAATGAATTTCATGCTCACCAAAAGCAAAGCTTACTTAAAAGGCGAGGAAGAATATCAGTTTCCATCACCTGAATAAATCCATGCAGGGTTTTCCATCACTGGAAAAGTTTCAATATTACACTTGCAGGAAACGTAGCTGGGAAACCATCATAGGTAGTCCTCAGTTCATTTAGGGACCGTTCAAAGTTACAACGGCACTGAAAAAAGTGACTTATGACCATTTTTCACACTTATGATCACTGCATATTTTAGACACACAAAAGACCACGTGATCAAAATTCAAATGCTTGGCAACTGACTCCTGTTTAGATTGGTTGCAGTGTCCTAGGATCACGTGATCAAAACTTTGACATCCTCCTGACAAAGTCAATGGGGAAGCCAGATTCACTTAACAACCATGTTACTAACTTAACTGCAATGATTCACTTAACAACGGGGGCAAGAAAAGTCGTAAAATGGGGCAAAGCTCACTTAACAAATATTTCACTTAGCCACAGAAATGTCACTTGATGGACTCCATCCCACTCTGGATTCCCCAGGCCCGTTGGAAAAACCAGGTTTTTCATGGTCTTGTGAAAGAGTATCAAAGGGGGAGGGGCAATCTGCTCTCTGGAACATCTTGCCCCCCCATGTGAGGTTGGCCCCAATCCTCCTATCTTTTCCTAAGGGCTGTGCCCGTTGGCTTGGGTCTCCAGTGAGAGCAATGGAGGTGGTTGATCCAGTAATAACAGATCCCACCTCTCCCCCCCCACTCCATTCCCACCCTCCCCATGTGTCTTTGGTTTTAATGTTTGTTTTTAACTTTTCATGTTTTAGTTTATATGTAACTCTGTGGTAAGAAGAGTGACTCTATGGCAGGGGTCTTCAAACCTGGCCCTTTTATGACTTGTGGACTTCAACTCCCAGAATTCCTTAGCCAGGCACGCTGGCTGAGGAATTCTGGGAGTTGAAGTCCACAAGTCATAAAAGGGCCAAGTCTGAAGATCCCTGCTCTATGGTAAGAAGAGCAGCCAATACATTTTGTAAATAAATAAATCTAATCTCCACAGTGATGAATTCTAAAAGGAGGGAGCCACCACGGAGACTTGTGGACTTCAACTCCCAGAATTCCTCAGCCAGGCATGCTGGCTGAGGAATTCTGGGAATTGAAGTCCACAAGTCACAAAATGGCCAAGTTTGAAGACCCCTGTCTTAAGGGAACCAGTTTGAGATGCTTTCTCGAATTCCAATGGGGCTTTGGACTTGGTTGTCTCTTATCTGACCCTGCCTTCGTGCAGCTCTTCCTCAAGGTTATTCTCACAGCCCAGTGCAGTATCACGTGTCTTGCATGTCATGCGAATCTGACCACGGAGGTTTCCCTCCCAGGGCAGCTGTGCCTCTCCATCATGGTTTGCTCACCATCTTTTCTTTTCCCCTGAAGCACTCCCTTGCTAGCCCTCATTCAGAACTGGACTAACTGGACTAACATCAGAACACAGCTGGAAGGGTGCTTGGAGGTCTTCTAGTCCAACCCCTTGCCCATTCCACCCTAGACCATGCCAGACAAGTGGCTGTCCAGGCTCTTCTTAAAAGCTCCCAGTGAGTGAGCGAGCGAGCGAGCGAGCGAGCGAGGAAGGAAGGAAGGAAGGAAGGAAGGAAGGAAGGAAGGAAGGAAGGAAGTATAGCAGAGTAACAGTTGGAAGGGACCTCAGAGGTCTTCTAGAATCTAGACCAGGGGTAGTCAACCTTGGCTCTTTTATGACTCGTGGACTTCAACTCCCAGAATTCCTGAGCCAGCCATGCTGAGGGGAAAGGGAGAGGTTTCCAAGCTGAGCCTGGCTGGCTGAGGAATTCTGGGAGTTGAAGTCCACAAGTCATGAGGGGGCCATAGCTTCCCCATGCTGTCTCAGGAATTCTGGGAGTTGAAGTCCAAGAGTCATAAAACGGCCTAGGCCAGAGGTAGGCAACCTTGGCTCTTTTATGACTCGTGGACTTCAACTCCCAGAATTCCTGAGCCAGCCATGCTGAGGGGAAAGGGAGAGTTTCCAAGCTTAGCCATGCTGGCTCAGGAATTCTGGGAGTTGAAGTCCACGAGTCATAAAAGAGCCAAGGTTGCCTACCCCTGGTCTAGACCAACCCCCTGCTCAAGCAGGAGACCCTGTACCATTTCAAACAAGTGGCTTTCCAGTCTCTTCCTAAAACCCTCCAGTGATGGAGCGCCCACGATTTCTGGAGCCAAGCTTCGCCAAGGAGCCGGACCCCAGCCAGACCGGGCTGCAATCCAAAAACTCCCATAATCCCCCACCACCTTGACCCCTCCCCACCCCCAGCTGCAACCTAGGACAGCCAGACTGGCGGGGACGGGGCGTGGTGGGGAAGGCTCGATCCAAGCGGGAAAGGCGGTTCCTCTGGGGGGCAGAGCTGCGCTGCCAAAGGGGCGCCGGGGAGGGCAACCCGGGGGCCCCCTGCCCCTCCCGCCCCCGGCCAGGCACTTACAGTAAATGAGCGCGGTGGCGCGCAGCAGCGCCAGGCGCGTCAGCCAGAAGGAGCCGGGGCGCAGGGGAGGCGCCGGAGGGGCGCGCGGCTCCCGCGGGTCAGGGGCGTCTCCCGCCGGCCCGGCTGCCCCCCGCCGCGGCGGCCGCCGCCTAAGCGNCTCCTATTCTATTCTATTCTACTCTATTCTACTCTACTCTATCCTATCCCACCCCACCCCACTCCATTCCATTCCACTCCACTCTACTCTACTCTACTCTATCCCACCCCACTCCTATTCTATTCTATTCTACTCTATTCTACTCTACTCTATCCTATCCCACCCCACCCCACTCCATTCCACTCCACTCTACTCTACTCTACTCTATCCCACCCCACTTCTATTCTATTCTATTCTATTCTATTCTATTCTATTCTATTCTATTCTATTCTATTCTATTCTATTCTTAGTTGTTGTTAGAAGTAAGTCTTCATCCTGGTTCATCCAAGCCGGGAATAAATAAGCAAACACGGCGACTGCTTTGGGAAGAAGGTTACAGTTTATTGCAGAAGAAAGATGGTCCTTGCAAGAAGGAGCAGAGGAGAAGAAAGAGAGAGAGCACATGGGTAGAAGGGCTTTTATACCCTCTCCAGCCCTGCTTGGAACAGTTTCCTGTTCCTGTGGCATGAACTTTGAGGCTATTTCTGAGTGTTTTTCTAGGCCTTGATATCTGTGGTTTAATCCCATTATCATATCCTGCTTCCCAGGTGATGGGGCTAATGACTCTTAAGAGCTTGGGTGGGGTATGCAGATTTTCTCTTTGTCTTCTTGACTGCTCTGGCTTCAACTTTCTGATGGTTCCACATCTGCATTTGTGTAAGACTAGCTACTGCTTTGGGCAAAGAGATGAGGCCAGGTTTGGTTTCTGCTTTTCAAAAAATGCTTTTCAAAATCCTTTTGGTGAACAATATCTTTCTTTCTGCCTTTTTAATATTTCCTTCTCTGGGTTAACTTCCCACATTGTTAACTGAGTAACACGGATGTTAAGTAGATCTAGCTTCCCCATTGACTTTGCTTGTCAGAAGGATGTCAAACTTGATCACATGACCCCAGGACACTGCGACCATCGTAAATATGAGTCGGTTGCCAAGCCCAAGGGCGCATGAGGAGCCGAGAGAGGGGGGCGAGCACAGAATGGCCATGGAGGGCCGCAGGCATTTCAGCTGATCCTGGAAAGACCCAGGCCAGGTTGCTTACCCATGTTGTGGGCTGTACAGGTAGTCCTCGATTTACGACCACAGTTGAGCCCCAAACGTATGTTGCTAAGTGAGACATTTGTTAAGGGAGTTTGGCCCCATTTGACGACTTTCTTGCCACAGTTGTTAAATGAATCACCGCAGTTGATAAGTTAGTAACATGGTTGTTAAGTGAATCTGGCTTCCCCATTGACTTTGCTTGTCAAAGGTTGCAAAAAGTGATCACATGACCTTGGGACACCACAACGGTCACAAGTATGAGTCAATTGCCAAGCATCTGAAGTTTGATCGCATGATCATGGGGATGCTACAATGGTCATAAGTGTGAAAACCGATCATAAGTTACTTTTTTCAGTGCCATTGTAAGTTTGAGTGGTCACCATATGAATTGTTGTAAGTTGAGGATCAACTGTATTGCTATTATCATTTTTCCTACTATCTTCTCTTATTGGTATCTTATGATTTGTCACTTGTTGTTTGTATCTTATGATTGATTGTAATTATGATTATGATCTATGACCTATCACTTTGTTGTTGTGTGTATGTATGTCTTGTTGTTATCACTTTGTTGTTGTATCTGAGAGCTCAGAGACAAATTCCTTGACTGTTCAATCACACTTGGCCAATAAAGAATTCTATTCCATTCTATGTAAGTCCAGGCCCAAAAGTGCTTTTTCAAAAGGGAACTGGACTTTCTTTGTTTTTCCTTGAAGACGTTTCGCTTCTCATCCAAGAAGCTTCTTCAATTCTTGGATGAGAAATGAAACGTCTTCAAGGGGAAAAAAAAACAACAAAGAATCTCCACTTGCCTTTTGGGACCACCTGGATGACTGAGAATCTCCATAGACCAGTGGTGGCGAACCTTTTAGAGACCGAGTGCCCAAACTGTAACCTGAAACCCACTTATACATCGCCGGGTGCCGGGGGCGTGACCAAGTGGGTGTGGTCAAGTGGGCGTGGCCACAAAATGGGCGTAGCCAAGTGGGTGTGGTCATCAAATGGGCGTGGCCACCTCGATGTTGCTCCTGGGGCAAGGCAAGGTGAGGCAGGGGCTAGGGCAGGTTGCAGACAAAGGGGGCTCCGGTGAGGAGAAGGTGGAAGATTTAAGCAAGCTTGGCACCGGAGCCTTGGCTAAGCTGACGGCTCTACTTCGCTGGAAGCAAAAGCACGGTAAAATAAGTGGGCTCGACCTCTCTAGGCACCAGGCTCCACGGCAGCGTAGCTCCGCCCTCTTCTCTGGCTTCGGGGGTCTCTTGCTGAAGAGAGAGAGAGAGAAGCGGGGGAGAGGACGGACGGACGGCAGGCAGCCAGCCCGGCTCGCCTGGGCTGTCGCGTGTTGCCTGCAACATTCGGAAAGCTCTTCTTCCCCCGCATGTGCCGCTTCTCCTTACTCCCTGCGTGGCTGAGGATGCGAGACTCCCGCCTGGTCAGCTGCCTGGCTCCGGTTTCCTTGTTCGCCGCGACCCCTCGCCCCAGCTTGCCGTGCCAGCTGCTGGGCTGGGCGGGGGGTTGCTGAACCCTTTGCATGGGGTGGCCGCCACCGCCTCCGGCCTCGGTCCGTCTCTCCACTGCTGCGCCTGCTGCCGGGAAAAATGCCCCGGCAGGAGCTGCCTTTGCCCGAAGGCTGGGACGAAGCTCGCGACTACGACATCGACCACGCCACCAAAACCACCAGCTGGGTCGACCCGCGGGACAGGTGAGGAAGGACGGACCAGAGGAGGCCAAGCCAGTCAGCTGGGGAGGAGCCTGCGCTCTAAGGGCGACAGGTGCCTGGAGCAGTCTGTGCCTTGGTAGGGATAGGAAGGGAAGAACTTGGCGCGGAAAGTACGTGGGCCCGGGAACGCATGTGCGTGTTTGTCTGCTTGTCAGGTCGCTCTCTCCCTCCCCCTAGTATTGTTCCTGGCAGGTCAGGATGGTTTGAGAGCGATCTCTGAAGATTTGGGCCAGTATTAGGCAGGCGGAGAGGGCGCGGGGCTGGCTGCACGAGGGGAAGCCGGCTGCAAATTTACGGGAAATGCTGGCGGCCGCGAGGTGTTTTCTAGCCGCTGGGCCAGGCTCTTTGGCCTCGGCCTTCCCCGGTGGCCCCCGGCTTGTCCGCTGCGATCAGTGGCAGGCGGAGAGGGCGCGGGGCGGGCTGCACGAGGGGAAGCCGGCTGCAAATTTACGGGAAATGCCGGCGGCCGCGGGGTGTTTTCTAGCCGCTGGGCCAGGCTGCAAAATTGCAGGAAATGCAGGTAGGGTGTTCTGGGGCCACTGGGGTGTCCGGTGGCCAAGCAGAGGAAGCTCAGCGGCAGGCCAGAGATGAAACTTACCGCTTTTACTTGTTCTCTCTCTTGCTTTCTGCCGCTTGTTCTCTGTCTCGCTTTCTGCCATGTGCTCCGAAACCGAAACTTCCTTAGTTTATATAGAAAAAAGCTGCGCATGCGCAAAGAGGAGGGAGGCAGGAACGGCTCTGCGTGCCACCAGGAACGGCTCTGCGTGCCACCTGTGGCACGCGTGCCATAGGTTCGCCACCACTGCCATAGACTTTTAAGTCCAGGCGTGGAATGAATTGCCTCCACGGAGAGCCACATCTTACGCAGTGTAGGATTGTTGTTGTTGTTGTGAAGTCGTGTCCGACCCATCGCGACCCCATGGACAACGTTCCTCCAGGCCTTGCTGTCCTCTACCATCTTCTGGAGTCCATTTAAGTTCACACCTACTGCTTCAGTGACTCCATCCAGCCACCTCATTCTCTGTCGTTCCATTCTTCTCTTGCCCTCAATCTTTCCCAGCATCAGGCTCTTCTCCAGTGAGTCCTTTCTTCTCATTAGGTGGCCAAAGTACTTGAGTTTCAACTTCAGGATCTGGCCTTCTAAAGAGCAGTCGGGGTTGATTTCTTCTAAGACTGACCGGTTTGATCGCCTTGCAGTCCAGGGGACTCGCAGGAGTCTTCTCCAGCACCATAGTTCAAAGGCCTCAATTCTTTGGCGCTCAGCCTTTCTTATGGTCCAACTTTCACAGCCATACATTGCAACTGGGAAAACCATGGCCTTGACTATAGCAGTGTAGGGACCTCTTGCCAAATCTATGGCCATTTTCAAGTGGCAGATGAGTAAGGATACGTTGGCTGGGAAGCATGGGGGCTGGAGTTGAACTGGAAAAGCACAGCAGTGCGCTCTGAGAGGGACTTTTCTTTGCCACTGAAAGTCCTGGACAAAAGGTTTGGTATGCTTCAAACTGAAAATAAAAAACTTTTTCTTAAATGCCACCTTCCTTATTTGCTGAAGCCAATCATGTAAAAGTCAAGAAGTGGCACCCAGGCAGGATGACCTTGGGGTTGACCAAAATTCCGCCAAGTATCTGCCACGAGTTTCCTCTTTTCTGTGGAAGGCAAGGGGCTTTTTCCAACTTCAGCGGAACAATCTCAAGGAAATGATTTTAAAGGGATTTTTTTTTCTTTTTACAGAAACTGCACTTTCTCAAGCTTGGTGTCATGGTGAAGCTGAGGGTATAAACATTGGGTGGTTGTGGGTTCTAGTCCTCCTTTAAGTGTAAAAGGCAAGCAGAGTGACTTTGGACCAGTCCCCTTCTTTCAGCCCAACCTGCCTCGGAGGATTGTTATTGTCGGGGGAAGTGGGAAGGAAGAGCATTAACTACCTTACTTTGAGATGTAGAAATAAAAGTGGGATAAAAAACTAAAAATATGTAATCTTTAACTTACAACCTCTATTGCAGTGGTTCTCAACCTGTGGGTCGGGACCCCATTTGGGGTCGATTGACCATTTCACGGGGGTCGCCAAGCAAGGCTGTCCGCCATTTTTTTTGTCATTCATTTTTTTTGTCCGCCATTTTTTTCCCCCTTTTCCGGCAGGTGCCTTACCTCCCTTGGGCTGGGCCAGCTGGTGGTCGGCCTGCTCCGTCTCTGCCGCTTGCCAGCTACGCCTCGGCCGGCGCAGGGGGCGGAACCACGCATGCGCGGCGCTCCCGGGCAGGGAAAGTTCTCAACTTACGACCGGTTGGGTAGTCCTCGACTTACGACCGGTTTAGTCCTCGACTTACGACCGGTTTAGTTCTCGACTTACGACCGGTTGGGGTCGCGGCATTAAAAAGGTTGAGAACCACTGCTCTATTGGAACCAGAACTTCCATTTATTTATTTATTTAATCACATTTTTAAACAGCTCATCTCCCTCACAGAGCATTACTAAGCCAGGTGGCTCTTAAGTGAATGGGGGCCCAAGCTTGGGACTTTTTTTGCTAGGCTCCTTAAACGAATCACTGCAGTTGTTAAGTGAACCCGGCTTCCCCCAATGACTCTGGTTGTGGGAAACCAGCTGGGAAGGGCAGAAATAGCAACCACAGGACCACGAGGCAATGAAACCCTCATAACTGCACAACGGTTGCCAAGCTCCTGAACTGTAGGGATGCTGCAAAGGGATTCTGTAAGTGGGAGGGTCAGTTGCACGTCGCCTTTTTTTCTGGGCCGTTGTACAGATAGTGCTCGAATTAGGACAAGAATTGAGCCCAAAATTTACTAAGTTGCTAAGTGAGAGATTTGTTAAGCGAATTTTGCCCCAATTTACAACCTTTCTTGCCACAGTTATTAAGTGAATCCCTGCAGTTGTTAAGTTAGGAACCCGGTTGTTAAGTGAATCTGCTTGTCAGAAGGTCACAAAAGGGGATCAAGTGAACCCCCCGGGACAAAGCAACACTCATAAATATGACCCAGTTGTCCAGCACCCAAATGTAAATCACGTGAGCACGGGGATGCTGCCACCGTCGTAAGTATGAAAAGCAGTCATAAGTCAATTTTTTTCAGTGCCATTGTAACTTTGAATGATCACTAAATGAACTGCTGTAAGTTGAGGACTACCTGTAATTTCAAATGGTCTCTAAACAAATGGTTGTAAGCCGAGGACTACCTGGAGCAATTCCCTCCTTGGCGCAAAGATATGAAGAGGCCAACTGGGGTGCTGTTTCCTTCCCCCACTGGCTGTTGCCTACCCCACTTTTTGCAACCTTTGGCCTGGTCAGTTTCACCCAAAAAAACAAAACTAGTAAGGGTCTTCTTATGTTTTCTCCAACCTGGTTACCTCCCAAAAAGTTCAGCTCCCAGAATAACTGGGACATCCTAGTTATCAGCTGGGCCTGGAAAGACCCAGTCCAGGTTTACCCATGTTGTAGACTGTACAGGTAGTCCTCAACCTACGAACACAACTGAGCCCCAAATTTATGTTGTTAAGTGGGAAATTTTGTTAGGTGAGTTTGGCCCCATTGGATGACTTTTCCTGCCACATTTGTTAAGTCAATCACTGCAGTTGTTAAGTTAGGAACACGGTACTTCCAGCACACTGAAGAGTGTAAGGTGAGAAAGGTTGATTCCTGGGGATGAATTCGGGGGTTTTTTGGTTTTGCAATTGCACACAAATCTCCATCCATTGTAAACCCACCAGTCCTGTCCCATTTGTGTCGGAGGCACTTCTGGATTGAAAGGATTACCGGTGACATCACCGTTGTCCAAGCGATGCCCAGTTAGGGGCTCCTCTCATGTCCCCATCCAGGAGCTGGAGCAAAGGACAGGAGCTCACCCGCCACACCGCAGCACTCGGGTCTTGAACATGGTCTTGCGAATCTCCAAGCCAGCATCCTAATCACGTGAGCCTCCATGCTCCTTAACCCACCTCTGCCATCCAATGAAACTGAGCGAGAGCAAAATGATCACTGGAAGCTTTCAAGAAGAGACCGGACTGCCATCTGTCAGAAATGGTGGTTGGGTGGGTTGGACTAGATGACCTACAAGGTCTCTTCCAACTCTGTTATTTCATTCTGATTGTGACGATATTGTGGACCCAGTATAGACCACAGTTTCTCAACCTTGGCAACTTCAAGATAGGTGGACTTCAACTCCCAGAATTCCCCAGCCAACCATCATAGCGGTGGGCAGCAATAGGGCCCGGACACCTTTTTTTCTTCCAGGTCCTAAGTCTGGCTTCTTTGAATTAAGATTCTTTGAATTAAAGTGTACTAGTTGTCTTGCTGCAACGTAGGAAAGGTATTGGCTGCTAAACTGCCCCCCTCCAAAAGTCTCCCGGTTCTTTAAAATGCAGCCCCAATTCAAAGGAAACTCAAGATGTGATAGGGCAGTGAGACCGAGTGCCCAACCCACTTATGTATCGGTGGGTGCCGGGTGGGCGTGGCCCATTGGATGGGTGTGGGCCATTGGATGGGTGTAGCCCAGTGGTTCTCAACCTTTTTAATGCCGCGACCCCAACCGGTTGTAAGTCGAGGACTAAACCAGTCGTAAGTCGAGGACTAAACCGGTCATAAGTCGAGGAGTAAACCAGTCGTAAGTCGAGGACTACCCAACCGGTCGTAAGTCGAGGACTTTCCCTGCCCGGGAATGCCGCACATGCATGGTTCCGCCCCCTGCGCCGGCCGAGGCATAGCTGGCAAGCGGCAGAGACGGAGCAGGCCGACCACCAGCTGGCCCAGCCCAAGGGAGGTAAGGCACCCGCCGGAAAAGGGGGGAAAAAATGGCGGACAAAAGATGGCGGACAAAAAAATGGGGACAGCCTTGCTTGGCGACCCCCGTGAAATGGTCGATCGACCCCAAATGGGGTCCCGACCCACAGGTTGAGAACCACTGGTGTAGCCAATTGGATGGGCATGGCCCGTTGGGTGGGCGTGGCTGCGGTGGTAACAAAACTGGTAACAGGTAACAGTTTTGATAACTGGGTGGGACCAAAATGTTCAATCAATTCCAACTTTGCAAGATCTTTTTTTTCCCCAGGAGACGTTGAAATTGATTGACCTTTTTTTTTTTTTTTGAGCATGGCAGCGGACGCCTAAAGCGAAAAGGTTTTATAAAACCCAGCTGAAGGCCTAGGACTGGGGCGAGGGCGCACATGCCCACAGACAGGGCTCTGCGTGTCACCTGTGGCACACGTGCCTATAGGTTCGCCACCACGGTGATAGGGGAATTCAAAGGTAGCAGAGACTGCAGCCAGGAGAGCTAGGTCAAGCAAGGGCTCGATGCCCACGGAGATCCTCAGTCATCCAGGTCCTGGTTGTCCCAGAGGTGCTTTTTTTCAGAGGCAACTGGACTTTCTGGTTTTTCTTTGAAGATGTTTCGCTTCTCATCCCAGAAGCTTCTTCTGCTCTTCCGTTCTGGTGGAATTCTCCACCATCCAGTCAGAGCTGAAGAAGCTTCTGGGATGAGAAGCGAAACGGCTTCAAAGGAAAACGAGAAAGTCCAGTTGCCTCTGAAAAAGGCACCTCTGGGACTTCTTTGCAAGAGAGATGCGCGGGGAAGCAGGCCCCGCCTCCTGCCTTTGGATTCTATGGTGCACTAACGCTAGGCGGGCACTTAGGATCGCTGCTGCGCCACCCCGGATTTGCTAATATTACGAGCTCAGGTTGGTAGCAGCCCAGATAGGATCTGTAGCAGCGAGCGTGCTGCCTTCGCTTTCTCCCTCCTTGCAACCCGCGCTCGGCTTAGGTGGCTCGTTCTTGGTTCGCGACTAGCCCCGGCCCGCCCCTTGCGGGTTTCTATGTTTTATTTATTTATTTATTTATTTATTTATTTATTTATTTATTTAATTAATTTATATACCGCCCTATCTCCCTTACGGGACTCAGGGCGGTGAACAGGCGATAATAAAAACCATGATAAATATAGGCAGTTCTAAAATCAAATTAAATAACGGGCCTGTTCTAAAAACGGGACACGTTTTAAGCGGGACACGGATGCTGGAGCGGAAGGGACGCTGGCTGCGTTCACACGATACGTTTTACTTCGGGGGGAAGGGCCGAATTCATCCCTGGGGCCAGAAAGACACGGAACTTTCAGCGATTTTCGGCCAACTAACTCCCCCAGGGAGCCCAAGTTAACTCATCCCCCACCTTGTGCGAAGGCAGCTGCAAAAACTATTTGCTACCAGGAACGGGGGCTTCCCTTGGATCCGGGAAAAGGTAGCCGGACGGAGATTACACGCCACTGCCGTTTTTCCTCGGGGCGGGGAGCCATGTTCACACGACACGGGTACTTCGCTGTTCCTATTGGAGCACCCGCGCACCGCGTTCAGGTTGCCAAGGCCAAATCCTTCTGGGCCAGGCAGCCACTGAACCCTCACGATAAACAGGTGGGCTGAAACGTGGTTAAGTTTGTGTCTGGCGCGTTCTAGGAGCAGCCGGGCGCGTCAGGTGCGGCAAAAGGTTTTCTGGGTCGCTTCATTCTGCAAAGGCGCTTCTTCCCCGCCCACCGCTCCTCGGCCGGGATCTTAACTTGGTGCCACCGAGGCAAAAATGGACCTTGTGGCATGGGAGGCCTGTTTAATAGATGGTGGCTTGGTAAGGCGAGCCAACGCAGCTGCATGCCCGGCGCAGCTTCTGCAGAAGTGGGAACAGATCGCAGGTTGAGCTCTGCCTTTGCTGCCCCCTCCCCAGTTGTGATCTCTGCCCCCAAAGACCCCCCTTCCCCTGTCTTTGGGCTGATGACGCCTGAGGGCAGAAGCTGACTTTGCCCACTCCCACCTCCCCCCCGCCCGAATCTGGAACCCCCCCCACCCCCACCTTCAACCGGCCTGGCTCTGCGCTTAGGTGTGTGGTCTGCTTAACCGCAGTTCTTTTTAGACTCAATCCAAACGGGCTGGGTCGTGCGCAACAGGCTATGGTTTAATCGTGTGGCCTAAGACAGGGATGGCGAACCTTTTAGAGACCGAGTGCCCAAACTGCAACCCAAAACCCACTTATTTATCGCTGGGTGCCAGGTGGGCGTGGCCCACTGGGTGGGCGTGGCTGTTGTGATCATGGCAGGTTGGGTGGGTGTGGCCAAGGTGGGCGTGATCACCTCGATGTTGCTCGTGGGGAGGGTCGCCTGTGGGGGCCGGGCAGGGTTGGGGGAGATCCAGGGGGTCTCTGGCAGGTGGGGCAGTGGGCAGGAGGCTTGTCCTGCGGGGTGAGGCGAGGCAAGGTGAGGCAGGGCGGGGGTGCCATTGTCACAGGGCAAGGTGAGGCGGGCCGGGGCGGCTGCTGCCTAATACCATCATCCCCTGCACACAGAGGCCAGCGAGCACATGGGTGCTGGGATGCATCCGGCCATGTGGGACCTCGGCGAGTTAGCAGGCGGCTGGTTGAAGAGGGACGGTTGCCATCTCCGGGGCATGCCACGTGTGCCCACAGAGAGGGCTCTGAGTGCTGCCTCTGGCACATATGCCATAGGTTCGCCCCCACTGGCCTAAGATGTAAGAATCTCTCGAAGCCCTTAAACTAGCCTTCCTTAGAGGTAGACTGCCCCACTCGGGCGCAGCTCCATTTCTCCCACCAAAGAGGCGCAGGCCCTTGGCTTACAGACCCCACAGCCTTTGGGGGCAGAAAATGACTTGAGCGGCTCCAAGGGAGAATGAATGAATGAATGAACCTTTATTATCAAAGTATAACACAGTGGTTCTCAACCTTTTTAATGCCGCGACCCCAACTGGTCGTAAGTCGAGGACTAAACCGGTCGTAAGTCAAGGACTAAACCGGTCGTAAGTCGAGGACTACCCAACCGGTCGTAAGTCGAGGACTTTCCCTGCCCGGGAGCGCCGCGCATGTGTGGTTCCACCCCCTGCGCTGGCCGAGGCGTAGCTGGCAAGTGGCAGAGACGGAGCAGGCCGACCACCAGCTGGCCCAGCTCAAGGGAGGTAAGGCACCCGCCGGAAAAGGGGTGGGTGTGGCCAAGGTGGACGTGATCACCTCGATGTTGCTCGTGGGGAGGGATGCCTGTGGGGGCCGGGCAGGGTTGGGGGAGATCCAGGAGGTCTCTGGTGGGTGGGGCGGTGGGCAGGAGGCTTGTCCTGCGGGGTGAGGCGAGGCAAGGTGAGGCAGGGCGGGGGTGCCATTGTCACAGGGCAAGGTGAGGCGGGCCGGGGCGGCTGCTGCCTAATACCATCAGCCCCTGCACACAGAGGCCAGCGAGCACATGGGTGCTGGGGTGCATCCGGCCATGTGGGACCTCGGTGAGTTAGCAGGCGGCTGGTTGAAGAGGGACGGTTGCCATCTCCGGGGCATGGCACGTGTGCCCACAGAGAGGGCTCTGAGTGCTGCCGCTGGCACATATGCCATAGGTTCGCCACCACTGGCCTAAGATGTAAGAATCTCTCGAAGCCCTTAAACTAGCCTTCCTTAGAGGTAGACTGCCCCACTCGGGCGCAGCTCCATTTCTGCCACCAAAGAGGCGCAGGCCCTTGGCTTACAGACCCCACAGCCTTTGGGGGCAGAAAATGACTTGAGCGGCTCCGAGGGAGAATGAATGAATGAATGAATGAACCTTTACTATCAAAGTATAACATGTATACAGTGAAATTGGCTAAGCTTCCCTCCGTAACCATAACTCACATTGACTACAAACCCCCCAACTTATTACACCCTGTGAGCTAATTGCACATCACGCCGGCCTCGCCAGTCTGTCATGCGTAAAGTTATGTCCCATTCAGAAGCCCCACAGCCCATGGATAAAAGCTGTTCTTCACAGCCTGTTGGTACGGCTGGCTATGTTTCTGTATCTCCTACCCGATGGTAGGAGGATGAGATGAAAAGAGGATTTCACACCAGGGTTTCCCCCTCCAGCTTCCTGGAACGTTTTAAATCAGTAGTTCTCAACCTGTGGGTCGGGACCCCATTTGGGGTCGATCGACCATTTCATGGGGGTTGCCAAGCAAGGCTGTCCGCCATTTTTTTTGTCCGCCATTTTTTCCCCCTTTTCCGGCAGGTGCCTTACCTCCCTTGGGCTGGGCCAGCTGGTGGTCGGCCTGCTCCGTCTCTGCCGCTTGCCAGCTACGCCTCGGCCGGCGCAGGGGGCGGAACCACGCATGCGCGGCGCTCCCGGGCAGGGAAAGTCCTCGACTTACGACCGGTTGGGTAGTCCTCGACTTACGACCAGTTTAGTCCTCAACTTACGACCGGTTTAGTCCTCGACTTACGACCGGTTTAGTCCTCGACTTACGACCGGTTGGGGTCGCGGCATTAAAAAGGTTGAGAACCACTGTTTTAAATCAAGCTCCGAAACCGAATCTGCGGCTGAAAGAGGAGCTCTGCGCCTCCCGCTTTGGCTTCGCCGCCTTTGCCCAGGAGCGGGGCTGGTGCAGCCGGTCGGTGGGCGAGCGCAGCTATTCCAGAGTGAACCTGGAGCGCAACCACTTTGGACTGAACAAGGTCCCAGTCCGAGGCCTCTGTGAAAATCAGCCTGCCAAACCAGATCTCCTTGCCCTCGCAAAGAAACCGTAGAAAGGCTGCGTTCCCACAGCATCCCAAGCGGGCACTAGCTAGTTACTCCTTAGCTTTGGCTGGAGACTGTTTAGTCAAGGGGGTGGATAGCCTGCGAATCCAAACAAACGACTAACTTGGTTAATCGTGGTTAACTTGGTTAAGCGTGGGTAAGCGTGCAGCAGAAGAAGGGCGAGGTTCTGAATCCCTCGTTGTGGCTGAGCCCAGCCAAACTCCGATGGACCCAGCCGGAGATCACTGGCTTCTGCTAGCCACAGCTTCCGCTAAAGCAGGGGTAGTCAACCTTGGCTCTTTTATGACTCGTGGACTTCAACTCCCAGAATTCCTGAGCCAGCTAAGCTGGCTCAGGAATTCTGGGAGTTGAAGTCCACGAGTCATAAAAGAGCCAAGGTTGACTACCCCTGGGCTAAAGCAGTGGTTCTCAACCTGTGGGTCGGGACCCCGTTTGGGGTCGATCGACCATTTCATGGGGGTCGCCAAGCAAGGCTGTCCGCCATTTTTTTGTCCATTTTTTTGTCCATTTTTCCCCCCATTTCCAGCGGGTGCCTTACCTCCCTTGGGCTGGGCCAGCTGGTGGTCAGCCTGCTCTGTCTCTGCCGCTTGCCAGCTACGCTTCGGCCAGCGCAGGGGGCGGAACCATGCATGCGCGGCGCTCCCGGGCAGGGAAAGTCCTCGACTTACGACCGGTTGGGTAGTCCTCAACTTACGACTGGTTTAGTCCTTGACTTACGACCGGTTGGGGTCGCGGCATTAAAAAGGTTGAGAACCACTGGGCTAAAGTGAAGAGTTTTATGATTCAGCGGGTTGCGCGAACCCAGGAACTTGGGAAAGCGCAGCCAGCCAAGTGCACTTAAGCGGGAGTCAGCGTGTCGTGGGAATAGAGCCTCGACGAGGTAAACGTAATTACCCTTCGGTTACTCAGTGCCGTAATCACCTTCCCGGCCTTTACTTGGATCCAAATTGCTGCGGGCCGAGTTGGTCTACTTTCTCTAATTTCACAGCGGCAGGAAAGTAGTGATCATTTGCAGAGATTAGTTCCTGCTCGGCCAGGGAAGGGGAGAGTCTCCAGGGAAGGGCGATGGCCGGGCGCTGAAGCGACTCGGGGGGACCCCACTGGACCCTGGGAGGGGTGAGGAGGGTTGGGGCTTTCCTGCTGATTTGCGTGGATTAATCAGACGCGCCCTTCTGTCCCATTACCCACCCTCCACATTCAGGCCAATCCAGGTCCAATTCCAGAGGTCCGAAGCAAACCTGGGCATAATTTGTTCGGCCCACCCGCGCCGCATTAGGGAGACTTCTGGAGCCCAGCCCCATCTAGCAAAGCTCTTTTAACCGAAGCGCTTCGGGATGCCTTGAACTACAGAGCCCAGGCTCCACGGAAGAACGCGTGTTGATCCAGCACGTCCGGACAGCACAATGTTGGGAAGAGCTAGCTAGTACATTTACTCCCCAAGTAACTACTATTTTATACCGTACTTTATATTTTATACCCAAGTAACTACTATTTTATACCGTACTTTATATTTTATACCCAAGTAACTACTATTTTATACCGCACTCCCAAATTTTACATTCGCAGTTTCTCCCACCCCCAATTTTTCCACGCAGCCAAACTGCAAACAAACCGTCTGTCAACTTTCCCTCCCTCCGTTTTTCATTTCATTTTAGTTTTCATTCCTGGGTCGCTTTAAGAACCCGGGGAGAGCCGAAGCCCCGCCTTTTATGCAGAGTAGCCCGTTCTCGGCCGGCCAATGGGAACGAGGGAAGAGGCGGAGCCGGCTCGCCCCGCCGGGGAAGAAAGTCGCTGGCCGCGCCGGGTCGAAGCGTTTGGATCAAGCGGCGCCGTCGGGCAGGTCGGGCGCTCCGCTTCGCCTGGGCGCACGGCAGAGGCGGCGGCGGCGGCGGCGGAGGGAGCCGGAGCCGGGCAGCGGGAGAAGGAGCCCAGCCGGCGGCTGAGTCCGGAGCTCCGGGCGCGCCGNGTCCCCCGCTCGCCCGGCCCGGCCCGACCCGCGCCGCCGATGCTCAACATGAGCGAGGAGCAGGCCAAAGCCCCGGAGGCGCCGGGCAGCCCGGCCGGCACGGCCAGCTCCCTCTCGCACGTGGACTCGGACTCGGACGCGCCCTGCTCTCCGGCCGGCTCGGAGGGTCCGACGCCGCCGCCGCCGCCGCCTGGCTCGGCGCCGCGCTCGTCCAAGGGCGAGGCGGGGGAGGCGGACGAGCGCTTCCCCGCCTGCATCCGGGACGCCGTCTCGCAGGTGCTGAAGGGCTACGACTGGAGCCTGGTGCCCATGCCGGTGCGGGGCCACGGGGCGCTGAAGGCCAAGCCGCACGTCAAGCGGCCCATGAACGCCTTCATGGTCTGGGCGCAGGCGGCGCGCAGGAAGCTGGCCGACCAGTACCCGCACCTGCACAACGCTGAGCTCAGCAAGACGCTGGGCAAGCTCTGGCGGTGAGTGCGCGGCGGCGGCGGGCCCGGGCGGGGAGCAGCGGCGGCGGCGGGCCGGGGGGGGGGAGCGGCAGGGCCCGGGAGAGAGGGGGGGGCGTCGTCATCGTCTCACCTCGGTCGGTCGATCGATCGGTCGATCTCCCCCGCGGTCTCCCCTCTTCCCAGGCTTGTGATTCGGTGCGCGGTGCAGACGACGCCTTCTCCCACTCGGGGGAATCCAACGGCCGGTTGCGTTTGGGGCGCCGGAGCCCCCGAGGGCTTGCGGTCGGCCCGGCTGGGTGCTGGTCCTCCCGCCGCTGTCTGGGGGGACTTTCTCCGTCCGAAGCTGCCAGCTTTGCGAATCGGAGCTAAGCGACCGGGCTGCCTTTGGACCGATTTCTCAGCGTCGTTGCCAGCGAGCGGGCCGGGAGTATGTATGGCCGGCTGTGGACGGTGGGAGCTCCATCCTCCGGTTGTCGGGAAAGGCGTGTGTCGGGCTGGCCCGGGAGGTTTTTAAGCCCGGGATGGGTGGTGGGTCTCAGTAAGCGGAAGAAGTGGCGGAGCGGCCGCTCAGATGCGGCGTTTGGACCGACCGACCGACCGACCTGGGCGTGTTCGGACCTTTTTCCTGACTAAGCCGCCTTGAAAACCGATTCGACTTTCGTCGGTTTCTGTCTGCAGGCCATTCCTGTCCTGTTGGGGTGTCGGTTTGATGAAAGAGGGGAGCTGCGCCTTGGAAGGGCTGAAAAATTAGGAGCTCCCTCATTTTCAGCGGACACCCGTGTTCGGGAAGGGATCAGACTGGAACGGGGCGATGATACGTGTGAATGCAAAACCTGGCTCTGAGGGAGGTGTTTCCAAACATTGGCTTACAACATCCAAGCCTGGACGTGCTCTGGCTTTTCGGGGCTACTGTGGGGGGCCTGATAGAGCCTCTGAGAACACCCCCCCTCCCCATTTGCTCTTTGAGGGATAAATCCTGAAGTTAAGGAACACATGGAGGGAATCAAAAGTGCAGCCAGGGTAATGAAGGACAGCTGGAAGGAAATTAAGGGTCACATCAGGGACATTCCTGGAAGTTCAAAGGGATTTACTTTAAGCCCCCCCTCCCTCCCTCCCACCCACCCTGATCTGAGCCTTTGAGGCTGCTGGGGTCTACCTGTTAAAAGGTGGCTTTTCCTAGCCCTGGTTCAAGCAACTGGCTTGAATGGCCACTGATGTTCCAAAGCTGGAAACATGGTGCATTATAAAACAAACTAGGAGAGAGGCTTCTGGAAAGGGCTCTTACTTTCCTTTCTCCTTTTAGCCTTATAAAGCATCACCGTAGTGCCAAATTCCTGGAATATTTCAGTATCTCACTTTTAAGCTCTGGGTGGTGAGATATTGGTCATTGTCACAAGGGTTCGGGTCAGTTTGGAACCTGGTTCCCGTCTCTTCCCAGCTTGTTTTCCAATCAAGTGACAGTGTGAATAAACACCAGTTTTCTTTTATGGGGAAGAGGAGCCCGAACCCCTCAAAAGGGACCCACGTCACAAGGTGTATCGCATTGTATGAAAGGGATGTAACAAACTATGTTCTTGGTCGAAGGAATTAAAGCACCCGCTTAAATCGGTTTGTGGCGCCCTAGAGACTAACGATTTTATGATCATTTGAGCTTTCCTGGCTCACACTTCTCCATAAGATCACTTTTTAAAACAACTCTTGTTGCCTGTGGAAAAAAAATCAAAACGGTTGTCAGTTTTACTTAGAGAAAAAGGATACTTTAAAAGTCCAACCTATTTATTGTGGCAAAAGTTTGCGTGGACTAGACCTCGATGCCCCCAGAAGCTGACGCCTGGCTTCAATTTTTTTTTCCAGGTGCCACAAGACTTTCTTTGTTTTGCTGGAGCGCAGCTGCCCCTCTGGAATTTTCTATTAGCTTGGCTCCCAAGGTTTGCTGCAAACTTTCATTGCTCTTGAGTTACAGGGAAGCCCTGTCGAGATTTTAAGTAGCACATTGGAACAGAGCTGTGTAGGGAAGAATAGAAAAGCTTAATATTCCCTGCTTTGTACTTTGCAGGCATAGCATACTGGCTGACCTATGAAAACACGGGGGTGTTTATATTTGCTTTATATGTACTTCTATTATATATAAGTTTTTTAGAAGCTCATCCTTTTTCCTGGCACTCTTGAGAAAATGAGTACGGGTTTAGAAAAATAATGATGAGCTGAAACTATCCCTAATAAATGAATGGGATAGTTAGAAGAACTGTCATTTTGGTACAGTGCAATACGACACACCCCGTGCTTTTTCTTTCTCAGGCTGCTGTCACTTAAATACAGTTAAAATTAAAAAGTCAGAGGCTTTCGTTAACAACACTTTTTTGAAACAACTTTTTGAAACCCGTAAAGAAACTAAACTGCTCGACTTGGATAGAAATAATGGCTGTTACAGCTGGTTTTTTCCCTGTCCCCCCAGCTGATGTATTTTACTGTTTTAATGTTCTTTGAAAATGAATTATTTTTAAGCCACCTAGAAACCCCTTAGCACAGAGCAGATTCAGAATGAGTAAATAGATAGGGGGCATGCCACCTGTTTTCCCTAGGGTGCAGTGTGTGTGGTCAGGTTTTTTTTAATTGCTTTAATTTATTTTTTACTACCATTTATTTTATTAATTTATTTTGCTACTGTTGGGTTTTTTTGTTCTTATTTATGTGTTTTGTTTTTAGTTTAAAACTTTATGGACTGCTCAGAGCCACATATGTAGATGGGCAGTTACATAAACAAAACAAACTGGAAGTTTAAAAGAATTCTGTTTGATAGGACAGATCATGGGATTACTGTATCTCTGTCCACTACCCTCGGTTTCTTTGGTCTCAAACAAGCCTGTGCATGACTCCAGCTCTGGTGGTTTTTAATGCTCTGTTTATGGAGCATTATGTGCCAAGGCAGCCATACGGCTCGCTTGCACACTGCACTTCAAACCTGCCACGACTTGGCGTCTTGTCTGAACCCAGCCAATATTGCCATAAAGCATACATACACACACACACACACACACACACACACACACACACACACACACACACACTGTTGTTATGTGCGCATTGTATCTCGCCTGACTCCGAGCAAAGCATGAGGCCACCCAGCGAGTTTCCGACTCGGAGATTTTATTCAGGCATCTGTTGCCTTACAGCTAGCTCCCTCCTAGAGATAGTTTGGTACACCAGCCTCTTTTCTGTAAGGCAAAGAATTTGCAGAATATTTTCTCCCTCTGGAAGAAATTCCAGCCCCCCCTCCGCCCACCGCTGCAATTCTCTGCATGGAAGTACAGGTGGTCCTCAACTTATGACCACAATTTGAACCCAACATTTCTGTCGCTAAGCGAGACATTGGTTAGGTGAGTTTTGCCCCATGTTACAACCTTTCTTGCCATAGTTGTTAAGTGAAACACTTGCAGTTGTGTAAGATAGTATCGTGATTGTTAAGTGAATCCGGCTACCCCATTTACTTTGTCAGAAGGTCGCAAAAGGGGATCACCTGACCCCGGGACACTGCAACCATCCTCCATGTGAGTCAGTTGCCGAGCGTCCGAATTTTGACCACGTGTCCACGGGGGATGCTGCACTGGTTGTAAGTGTGCAAAATGGTCATTAGTCCCTTTTTTCAGTGCTGTTGTAACTTCGAACGGTCACTAAATGTGTTTCTGTAAGTGGAGGACTCCCTGTATGGGGTGTATTTGCCCTCCAGCAAGATAGAGAAGGTGGTTTTCGCCCTGCATGTGTGAATACAGGCAGGTCATCCCAGTTTTCACTTTTCCAGCCCTGGCTTGTATTTTCCAATGAAGCTGGGCTGCACGACCAGTATTGAACGAGCTGAGCCAGTCACAATGAGCTGCGTTTGCAAGATTTGCTAAGCCGTAAGCCGTGTTTTTTACAATCCGCAGTCGAGAATATACGAGAAGCCAAAACCGAATCATGGGATGGCTTAAAAGTGACATTTCTGAAGTTAGTTGGTGAGAAATTCAGAGGGGAAAAAATATCCCCTGTTCAGGTTTACGCCTGTGGGACCCCAACATACAAATACATCTGAACGTCCAATTGCATGATAAACCTACATCTTCCTAAGTAGTTAGAAATCAATAAATGCTTTTGGTAGAACCATTTGCCCTGGAAGGCAACGTTTTTTGTGAACGATTGAGAGTCTTTGTGGTTTTGGGCTGCGTCTCCTTTGGGGGCATATTCAGCTGTTGCCAAAAAGGCATGTTCTTTCCAAAGGTTAAAGGGCATTTTTCAGGATGCAAAGCTTTATACTTTGCTGAATCTGATGCAATATGCTGGAAGGGAATTCTAGGCTCCAAGTGACCTTTTCTGTGAGCCAAGAAATAAGTTTGTCTAGCTTAGAAATGTGGGCACCGGGGTATTTTCCTATTCGGAAGATGGAGGAAGTATCGGTCTTACTGCCACTCAATTTGGAGTAGAGTGACATCAGGTGTGAAGTGGGTTTGAATCCTCGCCTGGCTCTTGGGTGTTGTCATGATTTGCTCAGCCCTTATACACTGCAGAGGAGAAGTGATGGGGAGAAGAAAAAGTCCTGAACTGTTGTGTAGCAAGTTGGGGAGGGGGATGTGGGATAGAACTGTTAGCAAGATAGATGCAAATACTTTGTTGAAGCATATGCAAAATACATGCAGATGAATCTCTTACAAGTTCCCGCGTGTTGTGCCGTGAGAAGTCGCTTATATACTGCTTAAAAAGAGTTTCCAAATCAAGAGCTGTCTAGTCTAGTGAAGAGAAGGACGAGGGGGGACATGATAGCACTGTTCCAGTATCTGAGGGGCTGCCACAAAGAAGAGGGAGTCAAGCTATTTTCCAAAGCACCAAAGGCAGGACAAGAAACAGTGGATGGAAACTAAATCAAGGAGAGAAGCAACCTAAGAACTAAGGAGAAATTTCCTGATGGTGAAAACAATCAATCAGTGCAAGGGCTTGCCTTCAGAAGTTGAGGGTGTTCCATCACTGGAGACTTTCAGGAAGAGACTGGACAGCCTTTTGTCTGAAATGGTATAGACTCACCTGCTCGAGCAGGGGGTTGGACTAGATGACCTCCAAGATCCCTTCCAACTCTGTTATTCTATGTTCTATGAGATGCCATTGTTCCTCTCTCTTTTGGGCTGCTCAGACTCCCACACCTTAACCAAGATTCAGAAAAACTGGGAGAAGAGCAAAGAAAAACAGAGAAAAGATGTTTGGGGGACTAGAAATGAGGTCTTCGGTTGAAGGGAGGTTGAAGGCAGTGGGTAGATGTAGCTTTGGCAAAGATAGGCTAGCCTTTTTCTGAATCTGAAAGACTTGATCGGACCTGCTTTCCATCATTCCCAAATGTAGAACACAGAAGGCTGACCGTGAGTTACAGGAAAGCAGACTCTGATTTTAGGAGAAAAAACAAATCCTGACAGTAAAAAGAATTCTGTGTGATTCAGAAGGTTAGTGGGCTCCTTTTTTGCTGGATGTGTTGAAAAAAAAAACCTAGACAGTTATCTAAAGCAGGGGTCCCCAACCCCTGGTCCATGGACCAGTACCGGGCTGCGGCATGGCAACAACCGGGCTGCACAAAGAAGCAAAGCCCCATCCTCGGGGAGCAGGCAGCACACAAAACCATGCACCCTCCGGTCCGCGAAAAACCTCTCTCCACGGAACCAGTCCCTGGTGCCCAAAAGGTTGGGGACCTCTGATCTAAAGGGGATGTTTTAGTTTGGGTTCCAAATTAAAGTGCTGTTAAGATCTCAGGGACCCTTTTTAATGGTTAAGCTTTCCGCCCTCCCCCCCGAGAGAAGAGTCTTCTGTATAGGTCAGTGGTGGCGAACCTATGGCATGCGTGCCAGAGATGGCACTCAGAGCCCTCTCTGTTGGCACGCGCACCACTGCCAGCAGCAGGTCCATCAGGCCGCCACCGCCACCCGGAGCAGAAGCCCCACCCAGCATAAAGGAGGCGAAGCAGCTGACTAGCAAGCTTGAGTAGAGGTGGTAGGGCAGAGGTAACCAACCATTGTTGATTGGTGGACTGGAAGGGGGAAGCATTTTGCATGCGTGCAGGCGGCAACGGGGCTGTGAGCACACACGTGCTGCAAATGGGGCGGGGTTAGTGCCTGCGTGATACTCACTAGCCCTGCCCTGTTCTTGCGTGAGGCAGCGCCTTATATCTGCACCCCGTGGTGCGGCAGTGGCCATTTTTGCACCTTGAAGCACGGTGGCCCATTTTTGCACCCCTGCTTTTTGTGTGCCAGAGGTGGCACTCAGAGGTGCCTCAGTGCCTCCCTGAGGACACCACAATGCTGATGCAGCCCTGGCACTTTGCGATAAATAAGTGGGTTTTGGGTTGCGGTTTGGGCACTTGGTCTCTAAAAGGTTCGCCATCACTGGTATAGGTAGTCCTTGACTTAACCACTGTTCATTTAGTGACCGAAGTTACAACGGCAGTGAAAAAATTGACAGCCATTTTTCACCCTTACGACCATTGCAGCATCCCCAGGGTCACGTGATCAAAATTCAGACGCTTGGCAACGGACTCACATTTATGACGGTCGCAGTGTCCCCCTCCCGGGGTCCCGCGATCCCCTTTTGCAACCTTCTGACAAACAAAGCCAGATTCACTTCACAAGAATGTTATTAAGTGCAGGGATTCACTTAACAATGGTGGCAAGAAAGGTCGTAAAATGGGGACAAAACTCGCTTAACAAACCTTTCAGCTAGCAACATAAATTTTGGGCTCGACTATGGTCGTAAGTCGAGGAATATAGTTTCTCAGAATAGGCCTCTTTGATCTCAGTGAGGCTTACTACTGGGCGGGAGGATGGGAGCTTCAGTTTTCTGGACACGAAAACTAATCTCTGGGTAGCAATAGGCAACAAAAGAAGGACACAAGTTGCAACTGTTTTTTACTTTTGTAATTTCTGGATGAACACGTGAAGCTGCTGGAATGCGTCCTGGCGAGATTTGCGCCACTGTATTTCAGGCAGGCTGTGAACGCCAGACTCTCTCAGAAGTAAACGTATTTAGCCCTTGCATATAAATGTGTGTGTAGACCTTCTTAACGCAGGGGGGAATTTATTTTGGAAGCTGATGCGACCTCTAAGGCATTGTCAATGAAGCTTATGGCTCTTCGGAGAGAACTATCTCTTCCTCTCCCCCCCCCCCTCCTGTGTTCATATCCACAGTCCAACTGCTTCGGAATATTTATATTGGCTCATTACAGTTCAGTCTTTCTCAGTCGGACACCTTACAAATATTTGAGATGTGGGTTTTTGTAATCCTCAGCCAGTGCGGGATGTTAAAGTCAACACAACCAGAAGGCACTGGATTGGAGAGAGCTATCGCAAGAAGTGGGACATGTAACCCAAGAGATGCCTCTTGGTTTTGTTTCAGCAAGAAGAAATTGATTTAGGATTGTAGTCAAAAGCGTTTTATTTTCCATTGAATTAACGAGTGAATATATCAAACCATCATTTATTTTTTTATGAATCTGAAATAATGTGGCTCGTTTTACTGTGTGTGTGGTGTTTCTGTGGAAAGTCCCTTTCTGAATGTTCACTTCTGTCATTTTTTTCTTCCGTGTAGTCACCCGCTCACAAATCCAAAGTTATACTCAGCAAAGTTATACTCCCTAGAGAAACTCTTGACAGTCAAGTCTCCATTGTATTACTGTGTGGTTTGGAGGTATTACTGTTTCGGACAGGAAGGTTGTGCTGAGAGTGGTGAGGATGGCAGAAAAGATGATTGGAGTTTCACTTCCTTCTCTCCAGGACACGGCATGTAAGCGCTGCTTGACCAGGGTCTGCAGTATTGTCAGGACTGCTAAACATCCTCTCCATGATCGGTTTTCTTATTACCTTCCGAACCTGGGCAGTTTGCATGTTAGGCAGCTGTATTAACCTCTAGGCCACAGGTTCCCCTCACTTCTGTCAGCAGAAACCAGGGAGGATATATCTATATGTTAGGTGAAGCACCAAATATAGGTTTCTGCTGACAAGAGTGAGGGGAACCTGTGGCCTAGAGGTTAATATAGCTGCCTAACATGCAAGCTGCCCAGGTTCAAATCTCAGAAGGGTATGACTAGCTGATGAGAGCTAAAGAGCTCGAAATAGCTATACTAGTCTCCCTTTGTCAGCTACAAAATTTTGAATTTACAGTTATCACAGTAGTGACGTCTGCCTGAAAAAAAATGCTCCTAGACTGGACGCAGTAGCAGATTGCTTTGTCCTATATTTGGTAGACCGGGTGCTTCACCCAACACACACACACACACACACACACACACACACACACACACACACATGTTGGATCTTTAATTATGATATATATTTTGCATCAGGTTTAGGCTTAATACTGAGTCATCTTAAGTTGGGGGGAAAAAACCCTTTTCTTCATGAGCTCTTGTGAAATTGCTTTAAAATAAATGCTTTTCTTTTTCCTTTGAATGTATAGAAATGAATATTACATGCCATGGACTTTTTAGTTTAGGAGCTCCTTATTTTATATTGTGATGTCATAATTGATTATAACACACTGTATCAATTGTTTTTTCTGTGTCTGGACAATATCTAGGGATAAATGCTTAATAAATAATTAAGATTAATGTTGTTAGCATTTGGGGCTGTAGTTGAATAATAAAGCAATAGTGTATTGGACGAATTTTTAAGGGCTTTTGAGCAATTGGTGACAAACCAAAGGGCACTGCGGAAAATAGTGTCAGAATCAATCAGTCAGTGAATCTGGGGCCATTTTACAAAACTTGGTAACATTTATTTTGTGGTCTTCATGGATTGCCCACATTACGATGAATGGACGGGTGTTATCCAGAGATGCCAGAAAACATGAGTGGGACTTAATGGGAGCAGAGCTTTGGAAATTTAAGAACTTTTCTCCCACGTATGAAGAACAGTTGCAGGAATGGAATATATCAATCTAGAGAAAAGAAGGACTAGGGGCGATATGATAGCAGCGTTCCAGTATTTGAGGGGCTGCCACAAAGAAGAGGGGGTCAAGCACCAGAAGGCAGGACAAGAAACAATGAGTGGAAATTAATCAAGGAGAGAAGCAAGCTAGAACTAAGGAGGAATTTCCTAACAGAACAATTAACCGGTAGAACAGCTTGTCTCCAGAAGTTGTTGGTGCTCTATCAGTAGAGGCTCAGTTATTAAGTGAATCATTGCAGTGATTAAATTAGTAACATGTTTGTTAAGTGAGTTTGGCTTCCCCAACTGACTTTGCTTGTCAGAAGGTCGCAAAAGGGGATCACATGACCCTGGGACACTACAACCATCATACATATGAACCAGTTGCCAAGCGTCTGAATTTTGACCACATGACTCATGGGGATGCTGCAATGGTCCTAAGTGTGAATTTTGCAACCAAGAGGTTGTTTTAGGTCAGAGTCTGAAATGGGTGCAACTCGCCCTCCCACATCAAGACAATTCTCAAAAGGGGTGGGAAAAGGTGGGGTTTTTTTAAAATCTTTAAAGCAGGTACTTTTCTTGAAGGGGGTCTTTGGGAATTTTCCAAGGGCTGCCAAAAGGTGCAAGAACGATGCTGTGGCTCCTTGGGCCGCGTGCAAAGGGCTCTGGGAGCACTGCTGTATTTTAGTTGCCCTGAATGATGTATAAATATGGCAGTCAAGGCATTTCTGTGGCATATTTGTGGAGGATAAAGAGCAGGATACATTTTGATTCGGAATCAGTTTGGTTTAATGGTTGGTTTGGTTTTATTAGTCTCGGTTTGGAATCAATTTGATCTTATTAGTACCACTTTATAAAGCCTTAGTAAGGCCACACCTGGAATACTGCATCCAGTTTTGGTCACCACATTACAAAAAAGATATTGAGACTTTGGAAAAAGTGCAAAGAAGAGCAACTGAGATGATTAAAGGCCTGGAGACCAAAACATACGAAAAGTGGTTGCAGGAATTGGGTCTGGCTACTCTAGAGAAAAGAAGGACTCGGGGTGACATGATCGCAGTATTCCGGTATTTGAGGGGCTGCCACAAAGAACGGGGCCAAACTATTCTCCAAAGCACCAGAAGGCAAGACAAGAAACAATGGATGGAAACTACTTAAGGAGAGAAGCAACCTGGAATTAAGGAGGAACAGCTTGCCTTCAGACGGTGTGGGTGCTTCATCACTCGAAGTTTTAAAGAAAAGGCTAGACAGCCAATTGTCTGAAATGATATAGGGTCTCCTACTTGAGCAAGTGGCTGGATTGGAAGACCTCCAAGGTCCCTTCCAGCTCTATTCTGATTCTAATGAGGAGAAGAGCAACAAAGGTGATAAGGAGTCTGGAGGCTAAACTGATATATCAATATGGCAATTGAGGCATTTCTGTGGCATATTTGTGGAGGATAAGAGCACAATACACTTTGATTCGGAATCAGTTTGGTTTATGGCAGAGAAGAGCAACAAAGATGACGAGGGGTCTGAAGACTAAACCATATGATAAACAGGTATGAGGGCGGAGGTTCGTTCTCCAAGCTTGTGCGTTGGTTTCCGAACATTTCGTTACCAGGCTAGGTAACATCTCCAGTGGAGTTTAGGGGACACACAACCACACAACTCCCCTAAACTCCGCTGAAGATGTTAGACTGATACATGGTCGAAGCCAAAATCTGAATTCCCCTCCCTTAAACACATAGTATCAAAGCACAATTCCCTCCTCCAATTAACAGTCATAAATCACATTCTCCAATTAGTTTGAAATGCAGACCTTCCCTCCAGTTCTCTAACCCGCCATTTCTTATCTCTTATTTCAAACAACCTTGAAGAATACTCTACTGCAATGGTGTTATGTCTAACTCCATACACATTCTTCACCCTCCCGCCCAGCATCATCTAATTCTAACTCTAAAAATAACACGCAGGTTAAAGAGAAAATGGCTGCATCTTCATATATTGTCAAAGCAAGAACATTCGATGTGAGCAGGAAGAGAAGAACTAGAGGGAGACATGATAGCATCTTCCAATCCTTGAAGGGTTGTCACAAGGGAAAAAGCGACAGTTTACACTCCCACAGCACCTGAGGACAGGACAACAAGCAGTGGGTGGAAACTCGTCAAAGGACGATCCAAGCTGGAAATAAGGAGGAATTTCTTGACAGAACAATTAATTAATGGGGCAGCTTGCCTCCTGGAGTTGTGGGCGCTCCGTTGCTGAGAGGGGTTTTGTTTTTAAGTTTTTAAGAAAAGATTGGACAACTTTTCAACTCCTGCCTGGGTCAGGGGGCTGGACTAGAAGACCACCAAGGACCCTTGTAGCCTTATGATTCTATTTCCATTTCTATCCATTCAGAAGCTATTTACTTTTATGTGGAAAGCTGGAAAAGAAAATATAGTCGATGCCCCTGAAATAGATCCTTGTTTATTGAACAAGGCCTTGTTGAAAAATGTAAATGGAAGATTGTGTTCTTGTGGTTCTCAGCTCCAAATTGAGCTGTGCTGAGTTCAGTCGAGTTCTGCTACTTAGTAAACAACTACAGGATTGCAGTATTGTAGCCAAGCCAGTTTCTCTCCGATGCAGATTTTGGACATTTGAGAGGTAAGCCACTAATCTCTCTCTCTCTTTTAAAGAGAAACAGAGGAAACAAATGCGTTCTTTGGTTTTCTGTTGCATTATTTTTGGGGTCTAGGTAGGACAACTCACCACAGCCAACTCACCATGACCAACTTGCTGCAGCCAACTTGCCATGGCCAACTCACAACAGCACTTATACTTATATACTGCCCCATAATGCTGAGCGGTTTACAGAGTCAGCCTTTTGCCCCCAACAGTCTGGTCCCCATTTTACCCTGTAATGCTGCATTCTAACCACTGGGAAGGAAGGAAGGAAGGAAGGAAGGAAGGAAGGAAGGAAGGAAGGAAGGAAGGGCAATAGCACTTAGACTTATATACCACCCCATAATGCTTTACAGCCCTCTCTAAGCAGTTTACAGGGTTAGACTCTTGCCCTCAACAATCTGGCTCCTCATTTTACTGACCTGGGAAGGATGAAAGACTGAGTCAACCTGGAGCTGGTCAGGATCAAACTTCTGACTATGGGCAGAGTCAGCCTGTAATGCTGCATTCTAGCTACTAGGGAGGGAGGGAGGAAGGAAGGAAGGGCAATAGCACTTAGACCGCTTTATAGTGTTTTACAACTCTCTCTAAGCGGTTTACAGGGTCAGCCTCTTGCCCCCAGCAATCTGGGTCCTCATTTTACTGACCTCAGAAGGGTGGAAGGCTGAGTCAACCTTGAGCCGGTGAGACTCGAACTGCCAAACTGCTGACAGTCGGCAGTCAGCAGAATTAGCCTGCAGTACTGCATTCTAACCACTGCGTCACCTCGGCTGATGGAACAGAATCATTAAATGCTGCAAAAGGAGGGACAGAGTGAAATGTAAATGACAAAAATTAAAAACATTTTTTAAATCGTTTTAAAGAATTGGATTGGGGAATTATCCCATGGCATGCTGGCCTTGGCAAGTTGTCCTGCAGCACGTTGGCCACAACAAGTCAGCCATGGCGCGTTGGCGGATTGCGATATTTTTTGGGTTATTCATTATAAAGGAAAAGCTTGTCTCTTAAACTTGTCGCAAAGTTTAGAAGCTTTGTTTAAAATACTTAAAAGCATAGGAAATGTGAAGAAAGCTCATTTTCATTTGGATTCTGTCCTTGTGTGAAGCTGGAGTGAGGCAGTGTTGACAGTAGGGCTTTATTCATGGGATCCCAAGTCCAGCTCAGTTTGTGGAGTGAAAAGTAAAGCATCTGTGGGATGCATTCCAGGGGATGTCGGTTATGGTGGTCTTCCCCAGTGTGATAGTCTTCAGATGTTGCAACAGTTGGAATCACAACAATTCTAGCCATGACATTCACAGCACATCTGGATGGCAAAGGGTTGGGGAAAGGCTAAAATGAAGGATTGGCCATAGAATCCAACCAGTTAAATAGTTCTGTTGATTTCAGATAGAGCCATGTACATGCTAACATACTCCTTGGTTATATTGCTTGTTTGTTTGTTTGTTTGTTTGTTTGTTTATTTATTTATTTATTTATTTATTTATTTATTTATTTATTGTTATTGGAAGCATATCTTCTAGTTCTGTAAAGGTTAAGTAATTTATTGTTCTGAAATGTCTTTGGCTGTTCTGTGTTTTTAAAACTGTAATCATTTCCCCCCCAGAAACCATCTTTAATATTGTTTGTCATGAAATTTATCCTGTAATTTGGCAGAATAAATAGAATAGAATAGAATAAATAAAATAGAATAATGATGAATAGAATAATGAATAGAATAGAATAGAATAGAATAATGATGAACAGAATAATGAATAGAATAATGATGAATAGAATAATGAATAGAATAGAATAGAATAATAATGAATAGAATAATGAAGAATAGTATAGTATAGTATAGTATAGTATAGTATAGTATAGTATAGTATAGAATAGAATAGAATAGAATAGAATAGAATAGAATAGAATAGAATAGAATTCTTTATTGGCCAAGTGTGAGTGGCCACACAAGGAATTTGTCTCCAGTGCAGAAGTTCATAATGTTCATATAAACAGCAAGTGATAGGTTATAAATCATAGTTACAACTAGAGAGCATTTCACCAAGGCTGCCATTGGCAGTGCCATCTTTAACGGGAAAAATAATATTAAAGCAATGTAACAAAAAATGTGACTATATTTGTTATGTGCTACTGGAGATTGGGGTAAAACATAGTGATGTGGGCCATGAGGAATTGGTTTGGTGTATCTCAGTTTTTAAAAGTGTGGTTTGTTGCTTATTTTCATTAAGTAAAAAATATTGAGCTCTGCATTGGAGATAATTTCCCATTTGGACAGGCAGTTAAAATCCCATGGAGAAGAAGGATGGGGGTCTTGCATGATATGTACCTTGGACCAAAAATTCTAACTACTTATGCAAAGGAATGAGATCAGAGCCTGCAGGGACCAATGGGGGAAAGAGATTTTAGAGTAATGAGAAACAGTTCAATGACCCAAGGTACATATGACGTTCAATGAAGGTATTAGCACAGGGTGTATCCTCTACACACTGTGTGTTTGGGATAATGAGAAACGATATCAACAAGAGAGGTGCTAATATCCCTGGCCAAGAGTTCGCAAGGCGTTGGATGAAGCCAGAAAAACCTATAAGAAATATGCTGACAAGAAGTCCCCTCAGAAAAAAATCAAGATAGGGGATGAAGTGTATTTGTCCACCATGAATCTACAGTCTAGACCAGGGGTAGGCAACCTTGGCTCTTTTATGACTCGTGGACTTCAACTCCCAGGATTCCAGAGCCAGCATAGCTCAGCTTGGAAACCTCTCCATTTCTCCTCAACGTGGCTGGCTCAGGAATTCTGGGAGTTGAAGTCCACGAGTCATAAAAGAGCCAAGGTCGCCTACCCCTGGTCTAGACCAGAGTTCCCCAACATTTCCAGTTTTGTGAACCGGGCGGAGGGAGGAGATGGGATGGATCCATGTGGGTGGCAGGCACATATCCACCTGTTGCTTGTGCAAGTGGGGATGCGCATGCTCGCCCACCACTTCTGCAGCCCGGTTCCGAATGTCTCAAGGTCCAGTAGTGGGCCACGGCCAGAGATTGGTCTAGACAACCCTTGAGAAAGCTGGGAGAAAATTTGTAGGCCCTTTCCCTATGGTAAGAATGATCAACCCGGTAACTGTCAGACTTAAATGACCAAAAAACCTTAAGAGGATACATCCTGTCTTCCACCGTAATCTGCTTAAACCAGCAAAATGCTCCCCATTACGACCATCAGCAGAAGCCCTTCCCCCTCCTGATCTCATTGAGGACAAGCAACACTTTGAAGTGAAGGAAATATTTGGACTCATGTGTCCATAGAGGCAAACTCTGGTACCTTGCTTCAATCTGATTGGATACGGTGTGCGTGTGTATGCGTGTGTGGTCAGCGATGGGAGGCGGCTAAGGGAGGGAAAAGTTGAACATAAGGATTTTGGCGCGCGATTCTCGGTTCTGGCTATGCATTATTGTAATACGCTCAACTTCTAATAAACTATACCTTTCTCAACAAATGGAGCCAAGGCTTGTTTCTATTTAGAGGTTTACGCTGTGGCAAGTCTGACAGAAAGACCAAATAGTAAGCAAGGCCAGATGAGCTAAGTCTACATTATTGTAAGGTTATATTAACAGAAACTTGCAAATTCAAAAGTATATTTCCCCTCCCCCCATCCCCTTTACAGCTCAAGAAATGGGGGAGGGTCTCTTCTGAGCATCTTCTTGCCCCATCCCCATTCCTGCTGCTGGCTAAGTTGCCTTTTACCTGACAATTTCCTTGGCTGAGTCTCTTCTCCCTGTCTCCCAAGGTCATTCTCACTTACCATTACCCAATATTATAACGCCCTTAGAAGAATCACTAGTGTGACCACATCTGGAATATTGTGCACAGTTTTGTTCAGGGCATCTTGTAAGGGACATAAGGGAACTTGGAGAAGGTTAGAGGAGGGTAACTAAGGTGATCAAGGGGTTGGAACATCTTCCCTGTGAACAAAGATTTTTTTTAATCTAGAAAGGAGGTGAATGAGATGTCAGTGTTGTACAAAGTTAGATGTGGGATGGATAAAGTGAACAAGGGGAAGTTATTTTCCTTTTCCTCAAATACTAGAACCAACCAATACAATTGAATCCTGGAAGAATTAGGACATATGTAACCACACAACTCAACACGAGTGATTCAAGTTTGGAATTTGCCATCACGAGATGTGATGCTTGCTGTACCCAAAAGTTTTCTTAGCTTCAAAAAAAGGTTTGGACAGATTCATAGAAGTCCTGGGGGATCCATGACTCTTAGCTTTGACGGCAGTGGGACTGCCTGTGAAGACCCTCTGTTGGGAGACTGGTGGGCTTCCTTGTGCAATTGGTTGGCCACCGAGAGAACAGGCTGCTGGATTAGATGGGCTGTTGATCTGATCCAACAGGGCACCGATTATGTTTTTGGGACTACATAAGAGTGTTAGTCTTAAATTGGGTTAAAGGCATACATGAATGACTCATTTAGTTTTCCTCTCTCTTTTTTTTTAAGCTTGCTGAGTGAAAATGAGAAGCGTCCCTTTGTGGAGGAAGCGGAACGGTTGAGAGTTCAACATAAAAAGGATCACCCAGATTACAAATACCAGCCACGTCGGAGGAAAAGTGTCAAAGCCGGCCAGAGCGATTCAGATTCAGGAGCTGAGCTGAACCATCACGGAGGATCCCAGATCTACAAATCAGACTCAGGGCTGGGCTCGATGAGTGAAGTGCATCACCCCAGTGACCACACAGGTGAGGGAAGGGAAGAGTTTTTGTGTCAGACCTGCCCCATCTTAGACATTTAGGAAAGAAAGACCCTCGACTCTGTTTGGTTGAAGCAATAGGTTCTTTTACTAAAGTTAAGTGGTTGCAGCGAAAGTAAAGCTAGATCTGAGTATTCCTGCATAAAGGTTACACCTGCCCCCCCCCTTGACCAGTTTATCAGTGTCCAATAGGTTGCCTTCAAGATGTTTTGGGAATGGCTCGGAGCTTGGCGCCTCTCAATCTAGTTTCACATTCAATTCCCAGGCCAGGTGTCCTTGGATGTTGGTTTATTCCAACTTAGCACCTCTGATGCTTGTCAATGTGTCTTCCCTCCCCTCCCCCCTTTTCATTCCCAGGCCCACATGTTACTCCCCCCAATTCCTTCTCTCCTCCCTTACAATTTATGGGAGGATGCCAATGAAGGGAAGAAGTTGGAGATGGCAGACATGACAGTTTGTTCAAGGGCAGAATCCTTAATTTGCTTTATCTTGGATGTCTCGTGTCATGAGAAATAGCATGAATGTAGGTGGAGATTCGGCAGCTCTGGTCATATTTCAAGTTCTCCCGTTTGGTGCATTTATTTGGGATGATTTTCTTGGGAAAAGAAAGGCTCAGTTCCAGATACCATGAGAACATTAATCAATCAATCAATCAATGAAGTTTGATAGAGTAGATGTCCTTCTCCATGAGACTTCTGGGGCCTTTCTCCTTCCAGAACGGTGGCGCTTGCAGGATGCTTCCCATGGGCTCCCACTTTTTCTTTGGAGCTGTCCCAGGTGCCTTGGCCAACACAGGCTACAATCTGAGAATATCCCCCTCCCCCCCCTACAAAATTGGCAGTTTCTTCTCTACTTCTCTTCTACTCACAGTCTTTTTTTTTGCAAGAAAGCTGGGATTTTTCCATTTCTGGCTTCTGCTCCTGGGCATAAAGCCAAGACCTTGTGGCTCTGTGCTCAGTTCCACAGCTGAGGGCTAAAAGTATATTCATGTTCAGAAATTGGTGCACTCTGAACACGTTTGTGGACAGCTCTTGCACATGGGTCTCCTTTTCCTTCCAAGGGGTCTTGGGAGCAGGGCCCCCATGCATGTATCTTTATGCATTCTATGGGAGACCCTATAGCAGGGGTGGGGAACTATGGCCCTTTTGTGACTTGTGGACTTCAGCTCCCAGAATTCCTGAGCCAGCATTCCTGGCTTAGGACCACAATTGAGCCCAAAATTTCTGTTGCTGAGACAGTTGTTCAATGAGTTTTGTCCCATTTTACGACTTTTCTTGCCACATCTGTTAAGTAAATCACTGCAGCGATTAAGCTAGTAACCCGGTTATTCAGTGAATCTGGCTCCCCAATTGACTTTGCTTGTCAGAAGGCTGCAAAAGGTGTAATTTCCCCCAATAAGCAACTTCCTGGTTTCCCCCCCTTTTTTTTTTATTTCCAGCTGTTGCACGGCAGGGATATTTTTAAAAGTTTTTGAGAAATTGATAAATCAAAGTTCCTCACTGAAACTGGATTCTGGCAGCTTAGAAAGCCCGACTCGGTGCAGCTCATCCCTATTTTTTTTGCAGCTTCCCAAGAAATCCTTGCACACTTACAACCTATATTGCATCTCCATGGCCATGTGATCAAAATTCAGACACTTGGCAACTGACTCGTATTTATGACGGTTGCCGTGTCCCAGGGCCATGTGACCTTTTGTGACCTTTTGACAAGCAAAAGCCAATGGGGAAAGCCAGATTCACTTAACAACTGGGTTACTAACTTAACAGCTGCAATGATTGGCTTAACAACTGTGTCAAGAAAGGTCGTAAAATGGGGCAAAACTCACAACAAATGTCTCACTTAACAACAGAAATTTGGGGCTCTGTTGTGGTCGTAAGGCAAGGACTCTCTGTACTTTGCTACTGGAATTAGGTGGGAGATGGGTTTTCAGCAGGAAATGGATGGGAAAAAAATGCAGTTTAAGCCTCTGCTGTGCTTATTGCAACAATAACATATTTTCTGAAAAATAGGAAAGTCGGGGGGGGAGTGGGATGAGCCCTCCCGAGGCTCCCCCGTCACAATAGAGCATTGATGTCTTATCTGTCCTTGTTACAAAGCTGGAGTCGTCGTGATCCTGCAGTTTGGGCATGCAAAGTCATCAGTAACTTTCCCTGCTGTTCAGACCACATGCTCAGATTTCTAAAAGTAGTTGCCCTTGTCAGCTTCACAGCAGGACAATTAACCAGTGGATCAGCTTGCCTTCAGAAGTTATGGGGGCTTCATCACTGGAGGTTTTTAAGAAGAGACTGGACAGTCACTTGTCTGAAATGGTGCAGTGTCTCCTGCTTGAGCAGGGGGCTGGACTAGAAGACCTCCAAGGCCCCTTACAGCTCAATTCCCTTGCGTGTATGTGTGTATGCAGACATACACATGATATTCGGCAGGGGTCCCCAACCCCCGGGCCACGGCCCATTTGGAATTGGGCCACATAAGCAGTGGGTGAGCACACTCACACAGGCAGCTCCACTTGTGTGCACACCCACTGCTTGTGCGGAACCATCCCCCCCCCCCCTCCCATTGGAACCGCTGCTGGTCCCCAAAGCCAGAAAGATTGGAGACCACTGATATAAGGGCTGTGTGAAGCTTCTGTGAAAGATTCAAAGGCTGTTCTCCAGACTCACTCAGTTGCACTAGACCAAGAAAGCAAGAACTAGCCAGATTCCAATAAAGTCTCTTTAATGCTAGAGTTAGGGGCAAATGCAGATCGCTAGAACCTGCAAGAGTAATTTCCCAGCCTCCTTTATAAGGAGTTCATTTGCACGATTGGAAATGCTTCTCCCCACCTGAGCTGAGCTGCTCTTTATCAGAAGAACTGTTGATAGATTCCCCTTCTTTTGATTTATGTCTCTCTTTCCTTGGACTTCTTTCCCTGCTTCCCTAGAATAACAGAATAACAGAGTTGGGAGGGACCTTGGCTTGGAGGTCTTCTAGTCCTCCAAGCAGGAGGCAGGAAACCCCTATACCAGGGGTAGGCAACCTTGGCTCTTTTATGAATTGTGGACTTCAACTCCCAGGATTCCAGAGCCAGCATAGCTCAGCTTGGAAGCCTCTCCCTTTCCCTTCAGCATGGCTGGCTCAGGAATTCTGGGAGCTGAAGTCCATGAGTCATAAAAGAGCCAAGGTTGGCTACCCCTGCCCTAGACCATTTCAGACAAATGGTTGTCCAATCTCTTCTTTAAAACCTCCAGTATTGGAGCAGCTAAAACTTCTAGAAGCAAGTTGTCCCACTGAATGGATTTGGGACTTCTGGTCTGGCATCTTTGAATCAGTGTGAAGATTTGATGGACTTTGCCATGTGTCTGCATCCCTTTCGTATTAAATTGGTTTACTCCAGGCAGTTTTTGTCATAAAACCAGAAAAACCAATTATAAAGCACTAAACTGCCATAAAACAATAGGTGCACTCGAAGTTGCCATTCACAAATTTGGACAAATTTCATTCATCAGATCAAAGTGCACACTCAGCTTCATTCTGCAAAGCAAGTCAAATCAGACCTGGGTTAAGTCCTGACCAATGTGTGGTATAGTTCTTTCAGCTGGCCCATGCTATGCTAAATGGTTTGACAACTTCTTGTTATCCCCCGATAGCTTCCATTTCTCTCCGTTGCAGTTGGTTACACTCAGAACGGCGTTCCAAAACTTTTCTGCATATGCAGTTCACCAAATCGACATGCAGAGTTGGGAAGGCTATTAGGAAAGCATTTGCTTTACAGGCCAGGGGTGCCAGATGTTATCCTTAATGTCTGGTTGGTTTGGAAAGACCTTCCCTTGAATGTAAGAGAATCCTTTCCCTGTCAGATAAGAAGTTTTGAGCTCGCTCAGTGTCTCCCATCCTTAGACATTTTAAGATGTGTAGTCTTCAGTGCCAGCTGGGGTATTCTGGAAATTGAAGTCCACACATCTTAAAATTGCTAAGGTGGCCCAAAGGTGGAAGTGGTAGAAGGTAAAGCTTTGGATATTCCACTCATTTTCTAATGAGTACACTGTACAGTCAACCCTTAATTGGTCTCTCCCATGTTCCTTCTGTTTAGCACAACTGGGATTCTAAGTTTACACTGTAGATGCTCTGCCAAATGGTTGCCACATCATAAGCCCACATTGGCCAGAAAGCAAGTTTGTCAGGTTGCTCCTTGCCTTTTCTTAGCCCCTCAAATATAGCAGTGTTCCAATATTTGAGAGGCTGCCACAAAGAAGAGGGGGGCAAACTATTTTCCAAAGCACCAGAAGGCAAGATAAGAAACAATGGATGGAAACTAAACTAGGAGAGAAGCAACCTGGAATTCAGGAGAAATTTCCTAACTGTGAGAACAGTTAATTGATGGAACAACTTGCCTTCAGAAGTTGTGAGTGCTCCATCACTTGAGGCTCTCAAAAAGAGATTGGACAACCACTTGAATGGTATAGGGTCTCTTCAGTGATGGGATTCAAATATGTGAACAACCAGTTCTCTGTGTGGATGCCAGTTCCAGAAGTCCATTCTGGGCCTGGGCAACAAAAAAATAGCTACCGGTTCTGCTGAAGTGGTGTGAACCGGCTGAATCCCACCACTGGGTTTCCTGCTCAAGCAGGGGGTTGGACTAGAAGACCTCCAAGATCCCTTCCAACTCTGTTATTCTGTTAAAATTGGCCCTCCTGCTCCTCACCATCCCAGCTTAATGTTTTTCTGGTAGGTGGGTACCTCTAGAAATAATGGCCTGGCCTGCAGCCATGCTTCTTTTATATCTTGATAGCAGGATTTCCAAAGCCGATTTCCAGAGCAGATGATCCTCTGCTTTTCTGCAGATCGGCTTCTTACTTCTTTTATTTTTATTAAATAAGATCACCCTATATCTTTCAGGGCTGGCGCTTAAGCTAAACCATCTTCCACTTGTAAGACGATGATTTTGTTTTAAATGCACTTTCCTCTAGGGCAGCCCCATGGGCCTCCTACCCCACCTACCACCCCTAAGACAGACCTACACCCTGGGGGCAAGCAAGAGCTGAAGCACGAAGGCCGGCGCCTCATGGAAAGCGGTCGACAGAACATTGATTTCAGCAACGTGGACATCTCCGAGTTGAGCAGTGAGGTCATCAACAACATGGAGGCCTTTGACATCCATGAATTTGACCAGTACTTGCCACTCAATGGGCACTCTGCCATGCCAGCCAGCCACGGGCAGAGCTCCACCGCAGGATCTTATGGGACCTCTTACGCTCACGCGGCCAACGGCAGCACTGGTGGGGCTTCCCAGGGATGGACTCACAAGAGCCCAGCGTCTGCCTCTCCTTCTTCCAGTGAAACCAGCCAGCAGAGGCCTCACATCAAGACCGAACAGCTCAGCCCTAGCCATTACAGTGACCAGCCTCACAACTCTCCAACCCATTCGGACTACGGATCCTATAGTGCTCAGGCATGTGCCACCACCGTATCCCCGAGCTTAGCCACGGGGTCTTTTTCCAGCTCCCAGTGTGACTACACAGATCTTCAGGGTTCTAACTACTATAATCCCTACTCGGGCTACTCTTCCAGCATTTACCAATACCCATATTTCCATTCCTCTCGCCGGCCGTATGCCACCCCCATCCTCAACAGCCTGTCCATCCCCCCTTCTCACAGCCCCACGGCGAACTGGGACCAGCCAGTCTACACAACCCTGACGAGACCTTGAGCTGATGGAAGGAGCCACTTCTCCAGGTCTTCCCCGCCAGCCTTCAACAGTGTGCACTACACCGAAACAAAGGTGGAGCAAAGAAAGGATGATAATAATTAGTAACAAAGAACCATAATGGAGCATCATTGCATAGTCCGAAGTGCCTCCCATTTTGCCTGGCCAATCCCTCCATAGAATCTCTTAGATTTTCCAAGGCAGAGTTCTATTTTGTTTATTCTGATTCGCAAATAATATTAAACAACACCGGGACCAATGAATGCTCTTGAACAAGATGAAGGACAATCCATTCCAACTCCTCTGTGAGAACTTTGAGAGGAGTTTGGATTTCAAATCCAGGACTCTGTAAAAGTCGAGGCGAAGATGGTGCTTAAGGTTTCATGGCAAACGAGGGACAGATCAGCCTTGCACAAAAATCCATCTGGGTTTTTTTTTAAAAAACCCTAAGTGTTCAATTAACAATACTGAGGGACCATTCAAGAATCTTTGGGGACCAACTAATGTCAGCATTTCTTAATTTTAGTTGAAGTTCTGAGCAAGGTTTGGCTGTAATTAACATTTTGTTTGGAAGCTTAAAAAGTGCATTGATATATATATATATATTGTCATTGTTTGAGAGTAAATCTGTTAAATATGTATTTATGTTCTGTGTAATTTTTGTCCTTTTAATTAATGAAGTAATTCTGTGCAAGAGGTAGAAATTTAAATAAAATAAAGACTTTATAGTCCATGAAGTAGTGGAGGAGTTTTCTCATCTCCCTAATTACACTACTCGTTAAAAAGAGGAAAAAAAGCAGCGTTTAAAGTTTGTCAGAAAGGAAAATTAGAAATGCTTCAAAAGAAACAGTGATAATATAGGAACCTAAGAGGTGGAGAAAAAGCAGAATTCACACCCCGTTTCAACAAAAGTTGTGCCAGGTTGCTTCTGGCTATCATTCACTTCCAGGTGCTATGAAGATGACGGCCACTCCATATTGTTTTTCTCAAATACATGGAATTTGAGGTAGACTGCCACTGGAACCAGAGAATGCTCATCTAGCTCTTCCAGTTGTTGGCCCCAGCATAGCTGTATGGCTTCTAAACAATCATTTAGAGCAGTGGTTCTCAACCTTTTTAATGCCGCGACCCCAACTGGTCGTAAGTCGAGGACTAAACCGGTCGTAAGTCGAGGACTAAACCGGTCGTAAGTCGAGGACTAAACCGGTTGTAAGTCGAGGACTACCCAACCGGTCGTAAGTCGAGGACTTTCCCTGCCCGGGAGCGCCGCACATGCGTGGTTCCGCCCCCTGCGCCGGCCGAGGTGTAGCTGGCAAGCGGCAGAGACGGAGCAGGCCGACCACCAGCTGGCCCAGCCCAAGGGAGGTAAGGCACCCGCTGGAAAAGGGGGAAAAAAATGGCGGATAAAAAAAATGGCGGACAGCCTTGCTTGGCGACCCCCATGAAATGGTCGATCGACCCCAAATGGGGTCCCGACCCACAGGTTGAGAACCACTGATTTAGAGCTTGGTAAATTGGAAGAAGCATGGTTGATTTTGCATAGCCTGGGAATTGAAGTCCACGTGTCTTAAAGTTGCTGAGGTTAAGAAACATTGCCTTAGAACAGAGGTCTTCAAACTTGGACCTTTTATGACTTGTGGACTTCAACTCCCAGAATTCCTCAGCCAGGCACGCGTGCCTGGCTGAGGAATTCTGGGAGTTGAAGTCCACAAGTCATAAAAGGTCCAAGTTTGAAGACCCCTGCCTTAGAATGTAGTGGGAGCCCACCTATGTCTGATCCTGAATTTGCAGGACTGTTGCTTACCTGAAGGTCTGGGTTGTGGAAATGAATTCCTGGCACTGACTTGTTTTTTCCATCTTTTCCGGAGTCAGTAGGTGACCTTGATATTTGGTATTCCAGATGAAGAAAAAGTGACATGTTTTTTTTCTCTTGATGGTTTTCCAGCCATAAATAGGCTGTGTGCCTCCATACTGGTGCTTTCTAAATTTTTGTCCTTTTAATTTCTATTTAGAGAGGTTTCATGGAGTTAACCTTTTCTAAACACTTTCTCATCCATTGCCTGTTAAGTCAGAGGGGGCTGGAACTTAGGTTGCACTAATGGAATTCAGAATATATGCTTTTATCAAGCAAATTGAACAAGCTCAGTTTTGGGGCCGTGGTTGACCCACTTGAACTTCCACAGTGGCATCTCCAAAGTGCCTTCGCACAACCCAGCTTTTGCAAGCCAAATTCCACCGCTAGGAATTCCACACGTGCAAAAATACTGTGCAAGGTGTTCCCCATCGGAAGGAAATTACAATATCTTACCTGGCAAGGTGTGATACGAGCTTCCTGCTAGAACTGTAGGAAATTTCAAGGAAAGCAGATCACCTGCCAGAGTCTCAAAGATGTTTTTTCAAAAGGCAACTGGACTGTTTTTTCCCTTGAGAAGAATTAAGACATTTCGCTTCTCATCCATACGCTTCTTGGCTGAGAAGCACAATAACAATGACAACTTTCTTCTTCTTCTTCTTCTTCTTCTTCTTCTTCTTCTTCTTCTTCTTCTTCTTCTTCTTCTTCTTCTTCTTCTTCTTCTTCTTCTTCTTCTTCTTCTTCTTCTTCTTCTTCTTCTTCTTCTTCTTCTTCTTCTTCTTCTTCTTCTTCTTCTTCTTCTTCTTCTTCTTCTTCTTCTTCTTCTNCTTCTTCTTCTCCTTCTTCTTCTCCTTCTCCTTCTCCTTCTCCTTCTCCTTCTCCTTCTCCTCCTCCTCCTCCTCCTCCTCCTCCTTCCTCCTCCTTCCTCCTTCCTCCTTCCTCCTTCCTCCTTCCTCCCTCCTCCTCCTCCTCCCCCCCCCAAAAAACCCCCACTCCAGGTGCCTTTTGAAAAAGTACCATGGAAACAACTATGACCTGGATGACTGAGAATCTCCACAGACACCTGCCAGAGGAAACAGGTGCAACCTGAAATTTTGCACTGTGAGTCCTTCACTGGAATTTCTGTTCTGTCCTGGCAAAATGTGAATTTGGAGTGAATTCACTCCATCTTGAGTGAATTTGTATGAAAAAGGAAACCCATTGTAAGCTAATTCCAAACTAAAAAAATATTTTTGAAAATATTACAATTTTGAATTGGTCTGGGGGTCACAGCTTTTTTTATTTTTTTTTAAAGAAAGATCAGTTTTAGCAGAATTTCCTCACTGTTTCACTTTAATATTGCCCTATTTAAGAATCAGATGCTATTCATCAAAGCTGTGAAAATTAACATTCTCTACTATGTTTTGGTTAATCCTTAGGTGTAGGCTAATAATTCTGTTGATATTTGTTCCTTTGTATGCTGAGCATATAACAACCATCTATTCTAATGGTAACTTTGTGCCTTTTAAAAGAAAAACAAATCTTTATAAAACTTTAAACTTTCAGAGATTATCTAGCTTATCTTTTCTATGTTTCATATTCTTGGGTTTGTTTTTGTTTTCACATTTTCCTTTACAGATGCGTATTTGTGTGGGGTGGGTGGGCTTGGAACACAAAAGAGGGGGGCTAAAGATGGAATACTTATGCAATCTATTTTTCTGTATAAAGTTTGAAAGTTGTCAGTTATCTGTTTTGTTCACTGGCTTCTGACTAATGCTAACTTTTGTACAGATCTATTTGATAAAATTAAAAAAGCCTTTATCCCTGTCACTGGCCTGTTCATTCCGTGTCTCAATTTCTCAAAGAAAGAAAACCAGCCTGAAAAAAAAATGGTTTTACTTCTCTAGCAGAGGGTTGCATGTTTAGCAAACCTTTTGTTATAATTGGGTAGAAGACAATTATTATAAAGGGAAGGGAAAGGTTCTTACTAAATTCCAAAATCTTTCTCAAAGTTTAGAGTTCAAAATGAGCAAAGTGTATTTTCAGAGCATTTCTTGAATTTGATCTGCTCTGAATTTGACTACTAGTTTGATCTAGTGGTAAGGAAAATCTGAGTTCTTATCCCGCCTTAGCCATGAAAGCTGGCTGGGTGACTTTGGGCCAATCACCAGGAGACAGTGAATTCTAGTTCTGCCTTAAGCATGAAAGCCAGCTGGGTGACTTTGGGCCAATCACCAGGAGATGGCGAGTTCTAGTCCTGCCTTAGGCATGAAGCCGGCTGGATGACTTTGGACCAATCACCAGGAGACCATGAATTCTAGTCCCACCTTAGCCATGACACTGGCTGGGTGACTTTGGGCCAATCACCAGGAGACTGGGAGTTCTAGTCCTGCCTTAGCCATGAAGCCGGCTGGATCACTTTGGGCCAGTCATCAGGAGATGGAATTCTAGTTCCGCCTTAGGCATGGAAACCAGTTGGGTGACTTTGGGCCAGTCACTCTCTGAGCCCACCCACTCACAGGATTATTCTTATGGGGAAGATGGGGGGAAGCGTATTAAGTATGTCACCACTTTGAGCTACTTATAAAAACTAATAGAGATTTAAAAAAAATTGAATCTATGCAAGAGTTAGCTCTCTTGCTTGATAAGAGAAGTTGGTTTAATGGCGGTTAAATCTTACTCCACAACAGCAGCCTTTGTGAAGGAGCCTGGAAGAAGAAGCTGCTTGTAATTGGAGAAGGCGATGGCATCCAGGCTGAACAGGATCGTGATGGTTACTACTTGAATAAGAAGCCGCCAAGAAATGTAAGGGATGCAGATTAGTTTGAGAGTTCAGACAATGACATAGAAGTCATTAAAACACCACTGTTCCCTTGCTTGTTTGCCGAGCTACCCTGACGTGGGAGGCTAATACTAAGAGAATTCATAAAACAATTATAACTTTTAGTATAAAAATAAGGCAAAGCCTGCTAAGGGTTTAAATCCATCCATGCCTCAATCCCTAATCTCCAAATGCTCTCTTAAAGAGCGAAATCGTCTGCTTTGTGAAAAGAGGGGAGGATGGAGGTCATATAAATGAGGGGGAGGGCGGAAGATGCTATAAGGATAGAGCAGCTGTTCCTCAATCTATTCCCTCCCACCATGAAGTCATGGGGAGCCCAGCTCAACTCAAAGGGGGATTTATAGATTGGATGACAAAAACCCAACAGAAGATTTAGACTTGACCAATTTTGGAAATAATTTTATCTAGTTCCCCCCCCCCCCCCAGTTCCTAATTTTGTTAGGTTTGATTTAAAAAAACACACCATGGGAATCCTCAGAGAAAGAATGGATGTGTGGGATATGAACAAAACTGGTGCGCTTGAAAAACGGATCTGCATCCAAGGAGGGTGTTTTAAAACCTGCCTGCATTGTGACATCTTCGCTACCTAAATTCAGTGACGTCTTACAGGCGAAGCAAACCCTGTTGTGGCCTAATATGATGCTTGAACCCAGCCAGACTGGTTAGTAAACTTTGAAGCATGGCATCCGTGTTTCGTACTATCCAAGCCTTCAATACACCACAGTTAAGTAAACAGCAGTTCATCAGGTACAGCAGGGACAATCTTGGTACTCCGGATATTCAGGTAATAATAATAATAATAATAATAATAATAATAATAATAATAATAATAATAATAATAATAATAATAATAATAATAATAATAATAATAATAATAATAAAAAAAAGTTGGAAGGGACCTTGGAGGTCATCGAGTCCAACCTCCTGCTCAGGCAGGAAACTTAAGACCACAATTGAACCCAAATTTTCTGTGGGCAAGTGAAACATTTGTTAAGTGAATTCTTGTCACAATTGTTAAGTGAAACCCTGTAGTTTTTAAATTAGTCAAACTGTGGTTAAGTGAATCTGGCTTCCCCCGTCGACTTTGCTTGTCAGAAGGTCTCAAAAGGGGACCACTTGATTCTGGGACACGGCGACCGTCATAAATGTGAGCCAATTGCCAGGCGTCTGAATTTTGATCACATGACCATAGGGATTCTACTATGGTCATAGGTGTGAAAATTGGTCATAAATCACTTCCTTTTAGTGCTGTTGTAACTTTGAACGGTCACTAAATGAACTCTTGTAAGTCAAGGACTCCCTGTATACCAGACATGTCAAACACAAGGCCCGGGGGCCGGATGCGGCCCGCGAAGTGGTTTCATGTGGCCCGCGAAGCCATCCTGGAAACAGTGAGGGAACGGCCCCCACTGCCTTGATACTGGCCCAGGCCGGCCAGCCAGGAGCCAATGTACAATTTTTTGGTGGCCATCTATGCTGAAACACATTCAGTGTCCCTCTGACTTTGCCCTGGTACCCATCATGAACAACCTGGCTAAGGAGAGCAAGCACAGCAGCAGCAGCCTTGAGGAGGAGGTAAGTGCAGCTGGGCGCCCCCTTGGGGAAGTGGGGCTGGGCTTGGTGCCGTGGGTGCTCGAGGGCCAGGCAGGGCGTTTGACCTTTGCTGTCCAGGGCTGCGGGCAGCCTGCACCACCATCCAGCCCCCCCATGGCCTGAAAGAAACAGTGAGTCTCCTCCAGTGGACCATGCCTTGGCACTTGCCCTGGTCCCACCCCCTTCTGCCAGAGACCCTCAGATCTGTCCCACTCCTGCCCAGGCCCCCACAGGCACCCTTGACGCGAACGGTGTAGAGCTGGCCATGCCCAGCCAGTAGGCCACACCCACTCTAGCCACACCCACCCAGTAGGCCGCATCCACCCTGGCCACACCCACCCAGCCCCCCAAGGGCAACCGCAATGCTGATGTGGCCCTCAATGAAATTGAGTTTGACACCCCTGCTGTATATGCTTTCTCCTCTTCCCTCTGCAACAGATCTGAATCAGTCTATCCTGTTTCTAAGACTGGCTAGCCAGCTGCCTCTTAAAGGTCTCCTCCCTTCTTCTGGGATTCTGAAAAGCAGGGTCCCTATTTCCAGATGACAAGAACAGCGAATGCTGGTTTAGGATGACCACTTTGCTGCTGCTTCTACCCCCCTTGCTCAGGGGCCTGTGAACCAGGACTTCTGACTTAGCCTTTGCAAGCCAGGATTGCAAACTGGAGATTGCCTTGGCCAATAAGACTTGGCTAATTTGAGAGAAGCCAGACATCAGCTATGCATTTTTACGTAGACATTTGCTTGGTAGCTGTGCTCTAAGTGGCATACTCCCAGGAACAATAGCTTATCCAAGGCTTCAAATAATTAGTACTGCATGCCTGTCTTTAATAAAGAAAGGGTTTTCAGTTAGTATGCTACCTCCGTATCTTCTTCCTTTAAGTACTTATACCCAACCCTTTTGTTCCAACATCTCCCATGTTGGCTTAGAGAACAATAATACCCAGAGGTTCTTGCTACCACTAAATAGTTCAAGATGGGATGGGATGGGATGGGATGGGAAGGGAAGGGAAGGGAAGGGAAGGGAAGGGAAAGGAAAGGAAAGGAAAGGAAAGGAAAAACATGTAGCCTTGAGTCTTCATGTCTATAATGGCCAGCTACAATGGAAACAGGCCAACAGCTGAAGAAGCTTCATGGATAAGAAGTGAAATGTCTTCAAAGAAAAACAAGAAAGTCCAGTTGCCTCTTGAAAAAGCACCTTTGTGACAACCATGACCTGGATAACTGAGAATCTCCATAGACATATAGGCCAACAGTTTTTAACATCCTGTATCCCATTCCCACCAGGATGTCAGATCCCTGGAAGCCGTTGGTAGCTGTGAGCCCCCATTTCTGAAATGCAAAGTTCTAGTTCTTTTATGGCTTAGCTGATTCCTTATGGGGGGAACATTTGCTTGGCTGACTGAAATATTTGTGTGAATAGCATTGTAAAAATGGGACCATCTTAAACCAATGGACCTCCTTCATCCACCGGCAGCTAGTAAAAGCTGACGTCAGGCTGAGAGAAGCTGGGCAGAACCAGGAAAGAGGACACCTGCTGACTTTGTTCTTACAAGAATGAGCCAGCCTGTCATTTGCACAAAAAAGTCACTGATGTTAATCCACATCTAGAGTTATGCTCAACAGCACATGATATGCGTCTTTCATACAAGCAGGTTACCTGCTAAGGTTTATTTCCCTTTTTCTTTGTGCCTCAACACAGCGGAGAAATTTTCTCTGCTGCTTAAATCTGGAGATAGGTAGGGATCAGGGCTCTCCAAGCTCAGCTGTCCAGAAGGAGAGAGCCATTTGGGGGGGGGGGTGTCAAAAAAAGTGCAGGCCCATAACTGGGCACTCCAAACCCTGCCCTGTTTTTACATGCATCACTCATATAATGTGATGCATGTAAAAAAGGGAATAAGGTTTTTGTCATGCCTTGACGATAGGTGACCTCTTATTGCAGATGTACCTGTTGTTTGGCAGTGAATGGAAGTCACTGTTCCAACACATCTGGAAATCTGGAGGGCCAAGGAAGTCTAAATGTACCTAATTAAAAATCTACCTGCTGCTGAATCTACTTTCTATCCTTACATCAGATGTGTTGACTAGCAACTTGGAGTCCTAGTGGACGATCACTTGACCATTAGCCAGCAGTGTGCAGCAGCAGCCAAAAAAGCTAATACAATCCTGGGTTGTATAAACAGAGGTACAGACTCAAGATCATGCAAGGTATTAGTACCGCTTTATAAAATCCTAGTAAGACCACACCTGGAACACTGCAGCCAATTTTGGTCACCATACTACAAAAAAGATATTGAGATTTTGGAAAAAGTTCAGAGAAGAGCAACTAAGATGATCAAATGCCTGGAGGCTAAAACATACGAATAATGGCTGCAGTACTTGGGTTTGGCTAGTCTAAAGAAAAGAAGAAACGGGTGACATGATAGCCGTATTCCAGTATTTGAGGGGCTGTCACAAAGAAGAGGGGGTCAAATTATTCTCCAAAGCACCAGATGGCAGGACAAGAAACAAGTGTTGGAAACTGATCAAAGAGAGAAGCAACCTGGAATTAAGGAGAAACTTCCTAACAGTGAGGACAATTAACCAGTGGAACAGCTTACCTTCAGAAATCGTGGTCTAGAAGACCTCCAAGGTCCCTTCCAGCTCTACTCTACTCTACTCTACTCTACTCTATTCTACTCTACTCTACTCTAGTCTACACTACTCTACTCTACTCTACTCTACGCTACTCTACGCTACTCTATTCTATATTATCTTGGCTCCTGTCTCAAAGGTGCTTTTCTTTTTTTTCAAAAGGCAACTGGGCCATTTTTCCCTTGAGGAATAGAATAGAATACACTAATCAGCATGCATTAAAATGAAATTTTGTTACATTCAGCTCTAAAAAATATCCCATTATGCATATGCTCACATACACACACATATACGACACAGAGAAACATCGCAGTCTGGTTTGAATATATACATATATCTGGCGGCGGAAAAAAGAATCCTGCGAATTTACCAGATGGATGGCATAAGGAACAAAGCTGTTACAGAATCTGGTAGTTCTGCTATAAATACTTCGAAACCTCCTCCCAGAGGGGAGCAACAGAAATGGGCCATGAAGTGGGTATGTGGAGTCTCTAACAATGCTTTGATCTCTAAGCACATAGTGCTTATAAGCAGTATCCTGAATCATGGGAAGTGAGCTTTCTATAATCTTCTCAGGAAGAAGAAAAAAACATTTCGCTTCTGATCCAAGAAGCTTCATCAGTTGTGATGGTGAGGGGATGGAAGGATAGGTAAAAGAGGTCATCTATGTTAGAACTGAACACCCTTCTCTCAACAGAGGGGGAGGAATAAGACACCACCTATCTCCTGTCTACAGTGCAGCCCTTCCAGTAGTTCCAAGTAGATTCCACAACCGATGCACCCTGATAGAGGTGATCCTGAGGGCACAGATAAATCCCCAGGTGGCTTCAAGAGCTCTCAGAGAGAGTACTAATTTTTATTTATTTATTTATTTATTTATTTTCACTAACTTATATGCCGCCCTTCTCCCCACGGGACTCAGGGCGGCTCACAGCATGTTAAAACAACACAAAAACATTTCCCCTATAAAAGCCAATTAAAAACCAAATATTTATAGCTGTGTCATTATTAAAATCTTTAAAAATTTTCCCTATTTAAAATTCACCCTAGGTCANATCTTAATTTGGCCGATTTCAATAATTTTCTATTAGCACCCGCAGCATGCCACCTCTCGGGGTTCCAAACCCCATCCTCAAGGTGGGCCCTTGTGATCTTAATGGGCCAGGCCTGCGCGAGGGGTGAATCGCGCAGGGCCAATAGGACCGTCCTCGGATAAATTGCTCAAATCATAAGTCCGGCTGTGGAAGATCAAAAAGAAGAGGCGGGGGGAAGGGATTTTCAGTCTCGGTCGCACCAAGTTCTCCATCGGCTGGAACGGGGCCAAAGCCCGGATCCTCCAGGCCATCCTCCGCCGACCAGAGACGAGGCCTGTGCCCTCCAGTCGTCCCCAAAGCCTCCAACGGCCGAAGACAGGTCACCATCTAGGTCCTAATGACCAGATGACTGCAAAGAAATAAATTCCTTCCGTCCCCCGCCTCCATCTATCAGAACCTATCCTTCCACTCACCCACCGATCCAGCCTCAACTGTCAGTACCTATCCTTCCGTCTCCCCCATGCTATTACAACTGATGAAGCTTCTTGTATGAGAAGCGAAATATTTTCTTCTTCCTCAAAGGGGAAAAAAAAACAGCCCAGTTGCCTTTTGAAGAAAAAAAAAGCACCTTTGAGACAACTAGGACCTCCTAGATCAGGGGTAGGCAACCTTGGCTCTTTTATGACTCATGGACTTCAACTCCCAGAATTCCTGAGCCAGCCACGCTGGGGGAAAAGGGAGAGGTTTCCAAGCTGAGCCATGCTGGCTCAGGAATTCTGGGAGTTGAAGTCCACGAGTCATAAAAGAGCCAAGGTTGCCTACCCCTGGCCTAGATCAGGGCTTTTCAACCTTTTCACCCATTGTACCACTTTTAGGATATGGCAATATCCGAGTACCACCAGTCGCCTAGCAAGGTGTCAAAAACTTGATGACAAAAAAAAATGGCACTGAAAAAAGTGCCCCCCAAACCACAGCCGAGCAAGACACCTGCCTGCCCGCTCGGCCGCGCTCTTCCTCCTGTCTGAGGTTTTCATTGTTGTGAGCATTTCTGTTGAGGATTGGCAGCGGGGGTGGGGTGGGAGGGTGTTTGGTTTTTATTCCCCCCGTCTGCTGGGTGGTTGCAGCAGGTTTTGGTCACTTCACATGACCCTGCAACACTGTGACCGTCATAAATATGAATTGGTTGCCAAGCATTTGAATGTAAATCACAAGACCCTGGAGATGCTGCAACATTCCAGCTGATCGGCGCTTCTTCTGGGCTCAGCAGAAGCACCAGGATCAGTATTGCTTTCCAGCTGATTGGTGCTTCTTTAGGGCTCAGCAGAAGCACCAGGATCAGCGCCGAGCTCCAGCTGGAGCCTGGCGCTGATCCTGGTGCTTCCACTGAGTCTGACAGTCCCAAAGAAGTGCCAATCAGCTGGAAAGCGGCATTGATCCTGGCGCTTCCGCTGAGCCCTGACAGCCCTGCAGCTCCAGCCATCTCTCGCTCAGGCTTGTGCGATGTTGCCATCGGTTCAGCTCATTCCCCTCCCCCACTACCACTTTTCTAGGATGGTCGCGTACCAACTGCAAGGTGCCAATGTACCACAAGTGGTACCCGTACCACTGGTTGAAAAGCCCTGGCCTAGATGACTGAGAATCTCTAGACATCCCGACTCCTGGAAGGATGTTTTCTTGATACGTAATAGCAATAGATTTAAGAAAATCCATACAGGTTGACTTACAGCCATGCATTGCGCAAGCTTTCAGAGTTACCACAGCTCTGAAAAAAGTGACTTATGACCTGTCCTCACACTTACAACCATCACAGCATCCCCACAGTGAGCTGATCAAAATACCAGCATGCATTTATGGCAGTTGTGGCATCCCAGAGTCATATCACTGCCATTCGCAACATTCCCAACTAAAATCAGGCAAAACTCACTTAAGAAATGTCTCGCTTAGCAACATAAATTTTGGGCTCGATTGTGGTCGTACGTCGACCACCTGTATTTTGTAGGCTTTCAGGGGTTGTTTTAGTGCTAAGCATGCCTTACAAAAACACTTGGATGTTTCGCCTATGTGAAAAATAGAATTTAAGCAGAGTAAATAGAGTAATTTTCTTGGGCAATAATTATGGAGTGAACTTTGCCAGATACCAGAAATTGCACCCAAATCTTCTGAAGAGTTCCCTTTTCTCTAATTCAGACTGAAACGTTCTCTCTTTGTATTTAGTGTGGTTTCAGCAAATTGGGTATCTTTAATAACATGTGTTTCTGAACTTTTAACGGGACGTGGAAGGAATCCGTTAAAAGTTTCTTTTAAAATACCTGTTTTTACAGTGGCCCCTGTTCTCTCTTTCGGCAGCTTTTGCCTTACGACCAACATTTATTGGAGATCTTATGAAGTGATTGTGAAAATAATTGATGCAAATGTTTTGTTATTCTGAATTGGGAAATGTCAACATAATCATTATTCCTGCTCACCTTTAATCCATGAACAATAAAACTGTTAAATATTGGCAAAGAGTAATTCTAGTTCCTCCCAAAAAAATCCCAGTGACTTATTTCAGATTTACAGGTATGTCCCAAGAAGTAAGGAAGAGGAAATTTGCTTAGTCTTAATCACCTTTCATTTCTTTCTTTCTTTTCATCCTTACCTATATCAGCTCTCAAATTAGAGAACTTGGAATAAAAGACTTCTCTGTCAAAGGCATCAAGTAGAAAAAAAAAATCCACTAAAATAGTTCCTATTCATCCTTGTTTGGGGTTGAATTTTGGCTGCTGAGATGGAAATAGGAACAGTCAAGGGAAAGCACACAAAACAGGTGATTCTGGATGATTCTGGGAGGAGGTTTCAAAGTATTTCTAGCAGAACTACCCAATTCTGTAACAGCTTTGTTCCCTATGCCATCTGTCTGGTAAATTGGCAGGATTCGTTTTTCTCGCCATGCACATGTATACATAATCAGAACTAGACTGTGTTGTCTCTCTGTGTCATATAATGTATGTGGGTATATGCATAATTCTGTATTTATTTATTTTTGTCATGTTTATGTAGTGTATATTGGAGGTGGTGACCTTTTGAGAGCTGTATGCAATGAAATTTCATTTAAGTGACAATAAAGTTATTATTCTATTCTATTTTCTATTCTATTTTCTATTCTATTTTCTATTCTATTTTCTATTCTATTCTATTCTATTTTTTCTATTCTATTTCCTATTCCATTCAATTCCATTCTATTTTCTATTCTATTTCCTATTCTATTTCCTATTCCATTCTATTCTATTGTCTAGTCTAGCCTACTCTAGTCTAGTCTAATCTAGTCTAGTCTATTCCAAGATTCCATTCCACTCCATTTATTCCATTCCATTCCATTTCTATTCTATTCTATTCCACTCCACTCCACTCCACTCCACTCCACTCCACTCCACTCCACTCCACTCCACTCCACTCTACTCTACTCTACTCTACTCTACTCTACTCTACTCTACTCTACTCCACTCCACTCCACTCCACTCCACTCCACTCCACTCTACTCTCTATTCTATCAAGATCTTGAAAACTCCAGACTGGGGAAGAGCATGCTAGAGAAGCACACAACATATGTTTGGAGTGAAGGTAATATTTTATTTGAGATTGGTAGAGCCAAATGAAATAAATATAGAGCCAGGAGAAAAAATGAATGCTGGTTGCCCTGGGCAACCTTGCCTGATCTCAAAATTGGGTCCAGCCTAGCAGCTTGGTGTTCCTGGGCTGTAGGCTGACTTGGGTAACCTACAGCACATCCTGACAAAGATAATTGGAAAGCTGCTTCAGTGCAAGGTAGTCCTCGACTTACCAGTACAATTGAGCCCAAATTTCCTGTTGCTAAATGAGAAAGTTGTTAACTGAATTTTGCCCCATTTTACAACTTTTCCTGCCACAGTTGTTAAGTGAATCATGGCGGTTGTTAAGTTAATAACACGGTTGTTAAGTGAATCTGGCTTTCCCATTGACTTGGCTTGCCATAAGGTTGTAAAAGGGGATCACGTGACCCCGGGACACTGCAACCATCAGTTGCCAAGCATCTGAATTTTGATCACATGAACTTGGGGAGGCTGCAACGGTCATAAGTGTGAAAAAAGTCATAAGTTACTTATTTCAGTAATGTTGTAACTTTGACCGGTCACTAAATAAAGTATTGTGAGTCAAGGATTATGTGTACTGTTGTGTTTGTTTATACCAGGAGTAGGCAACCTTGGCTCTTTTATGACTCGTGGACTTCAACTCCCAGAATTCCTGAGCCAGCTAGTCATAAAAGAGCCATGGTTGCCTACCCCTGGTTTATACAATGTGTAGGCTGCTCTGTAACATGTTCATGCATTATTCCTGTCCAAAAATCCTAGAAAAGGGCAACAGCAAATCCAACAATTTGTTGCAAATGGCCACAACGACTTAATAGCCACCCAGCAACACCCCAATCAACACCTAAAAAGCTACACACAACCAGGCACCACATAAATATTAGACATAGAATAGCCCAAAGCACATGCTCTGGTGACAGAAATGTTCCCTGAGGATAGGGTCCGGCACAAGTCCGAAAGTTTGGAAGACTAAATTTCTGGTCCCTTGACTGACCCAGACTGGATCCTGCCACATTATCCGGAGACATATATATTTGCCTTCATTCGTAACAGCAAATCCCTTTAATGCAGTTTCTCAGATAACATAATGGATATATTGTCAGGTGTTAAGTATCAGAAGTAAAATAAGCCAAAATGATTACCCATCACAATATATTTCAATCATTTCCCGCCTTTAATAACATTTGTTTTTTTTTATTTAATGAACATAATGAATGTTACCCTGAAGGACTGAAAGAAACAGTTTTTATATCAATTTGCTGGCCTCTAAAAGTATCTGGAGTTTTACAGCCCAGATCTGGTCTTATGGACAGTTATAGCTGCCTTGAATTTTTCTTGCGGTCTGGCTCCCCTCCCTGAGGGCGGAAGGGAGAGTTAATTTGAGGGGGGGGAGAAAGGAAGTCATCTTTATTTCTAAATTAAAGAAAAATGGGAGGGGGGAAGCCCCTCTTTTTCTGCACAAATGGAAGATGTGGCCAGCCGCTGGTGAGAAGCTGAGTGAGAGAAGCTGAATGCTAATGAGTTGTCAAGGCTTGGAAAGCTTTTGTCTCGCTTTATCCGGTCCCCAATAAAAGAATTAATTGGACAGAAAAAAAAATGGCAAGCTACTGAATGCACAACTAATTAAGCTGCCCTGAATACCCCAGCCAGGCACGTTGTGGGGGGCAGGAATTCTAAACTGTCCCTTCGTCTCATCCTAACGCTTGATCTATACGGCCGTTGCATCAACTGACGGATCCTCTGGAAACTCAAGTCCGCAAAGGACTGGAAGTCAGTCCAGTTCTGCTGCCCGTTTTGCATGTGTGTGTGGGGGGGTGTATGTGTGTTAGCAAACAAGGATGCATCACTCCAACCCTTTTCCAGGCTCAATATGATGGGGGGGGGGGGGGAGAGGCAGAGCTGAGACTCTTTTTGTGACTCTGAAAATTGTAGCCTTTCTACATTCTGGTGAGAATTTAAGGCACTGCAGAGCAAAACAGCCCTGAGACTGCTGGTCTTGTTCAGCTCTGAAACCTCCCTGGTCATCCTTCTGCTGATCTCCAGGACCCAACTGGACCGTCCATCACACAGAGAATTTCAAGCTGTAAATTTTCCATTGTTTAGCCTGTTTTTCCATAGTTTAGCCTGACTCAGAAGAAAGCTATTTTTTCCCCTCTTAAAGGGCTCATTTTCATTAACTTCCAGGTTCAACATATCCCATGGGTGCTCCTAATTTTGAACCTCACTTCTTTTTCATTCTTAAGGTTTGATGTGGTGACGCCATGGTTAGAATGCAGTGTTGCAGGCTGACTCTGCCCACAGCCTGGAGTTCGGTCCTGACCAGCTCCAGGTTGATTCAGCCTTCCATCCTTCTGAGGTTGGTAAAATGAAGACCCAGATTGTTGGGGGCAAGAGGCTGATACTGTAAACCAGGGGTAGTCAACCTTGGCTCTTTTATGACTCGTGGACTTCAATTCCCAGAATTCCTGAGCCAGCTTAGCTGGCTCAGGAATTCTGGGAGTTGAAGTCCACGAGTCATAAAAGAGCCAAGGTTGACTACCCCTGCTGTAAACCATTCAGAGAGGGCTATAAAAGCACAGTGGAGCGGTATATAAGTCTAGGTCAGTGGTTCTCAACATTTTTAATGCCGCGACCCCCAACCGGTCGTAAGTCGAGGACTAAACCGGTCGTAAGTCGAGGACTAAACCGGTCGTAAGTCGAGGACTACCCAAACGGTCGTAAGTCAAGGACTTTCCCTGCCCGGGAGCGCCGCGCATGCGTGGTTCTGCCCCCTGCGCCGGCCGAGGCGTAGCTGGCAAGTGGCAGAGACGGAGCAGGCCGACCACCAGCTGGCCCAGCCCAAGGGAGGTAAGGCACCCGCCGGAAAAGGGGGAAAAAAATGGCGGACAGCCTTGCTTGGCGACCCCCGTGAAATGGTCGATCGACCCCAAATGGGGTCATGACCCATAGGTTGAGAACCGCTGGTCTAGGTGCTATTCCTTCCTTCCTTCCTTCCTTCCTTCCTTCCTTCCTTCCTTCCTTCCTTCCTTCCTTCCTTCCTTCCTTCCTTCCTTCCTTCCTTCCCAGTGGTTAGAATGCAGCATTACAAGCTGACTCTGTCCACAGTCAGAAGTTCGATCCTGACCACTCAAGGTTGACTCAGCCTTCCATCCTTTTGAGGTCAGTAAAGTGAGGGTCCAGATTGTTGGGGGCAAATATGCTGACTCTGTAAACCGCTTAGAGAGGGCTATAAAGCACTGTGAAGCAGTGACTTTGGGTCAATCCTTCTCCCTCTGCATAACCTCACTCACAATATTTGATTTGAACTGGGAAAACCCAGGTTCCCCTCTCCCTGAAACCATGAAGTCTCAGCCAATTCTCTTGCAACCCTAAAGCCTGTGTGTTGTTCTGGGTAGGTTGTTGGATTAGGAATGGGAGAGATCTGGGTTCAAGTCCTCCTGAAGCAAGGCAAGCTAACTGGATAATTTTGGGGCAGTCATTCTCTGTCAGCCCAGGATATTTCATTAGGCTATTGTTGTTCCTGTGCGTGACTAACCTAGGCCTAGCTCCAATGATCTCTCCTCGAACTCCTTAGAGAGGAGGTAGGAAATATACGTAAAGAATAATATATTAGAAGTGAAGACTTTTATAGTAAGATTCAGCACAGAAAGAGCAGAACTGAAATCTTCCAGGCTGTAGTGACACGGGGTCTAAAAAAAGTGAAAATGTTTAGATAATTATGGGTTTTGATCTTCATAAAATTCCCAGTAAGACAAAAAAAATGGACAAATAGATAAAATAATGAGGAGTGTAAAGGCTAAAAAAAATGATAGTATTGTTTGTCTTATCAGAAATGAAGATATGGACAGATTAACACTTGCCAACTGTGGACAGTTAACATGAAAAATATGTCTCGACACCGTGCCAAGTACTGCCTTAGTCATTACAGTTGAGCATGCCACCACCATGACCACTCTCTGGAACAACTTTCTCCCATGAAAGGAATTTTAGAGGAAAGTTCTCTTTCCTAGAATAAAATGATAGAAACATAAAATAATAGAGCTGGAAGGGACCTTGCAAGTCTTCTAATCTAGTACAACCCACTGCTCTAGCAGGAGACCCTACACCAGGGGTGTCAAACTCAATTTCATTGAGGGCCGCATCAGCATTGTGGTTGCCCTCGGGGGGCTGGGTGGGTGTGGCCAGGGTGGTTGCGGCCTTCTGGGTGGGCATGGATGGAGTGGGTGTGGCCTACTGGGTGGGCGTCAAGGGGGCCTGTGGGGGCCTGGGCAGAAGTGGGACAGATCTGAGGAGATGGGACCGGGGCAAGTGCCAAGGCATGGTCCTTTTCTTCATTCCTCACAAAGGGTGACACCTCCCCAGCATACACCCATGGGCCGGGGCCGACACGGCAGGGGCTGGTTCCTCGCTGTTTCTGGACGGCCATGGAGCTAAGACTGAAGGCGTTTCAGCATAGATGGCCACCATAAAATTGTACATTGGCTCCTGGCTGGCCTGGGCCAGGGCCAAGGCAGTGGGAGCCATTCCCTCACTGTTTCCAGGATGGCTTAGCAGGCCACATGAAACCACTTCGCGGGCCGCATCTGGCCCCCAGGCCTTGTGTTTGACATGTCTGCCCTACACCATTTCAGACAAATGTCTATCCAATCTCTTCTTCAAAACCTCCAGTGATGGAGCACCCACAACATCTGAAGCCAAGCTGTTCCATTGGTTGATTGCTCTCACTGTTAGGAAATTTCTTTTTAGTTCTAGATCGCTTCACTCCTTTGTTAGTTTCCATCCATTGTTTCTCGTCTTGCCTTTTGGTGTTTTGGCCCCCTTAGCTTTGTAGGAGCTCTTCAAATATTGGAACTTTGCTACCATGTCTCGCCTAGTTCTTCTTTTCGTTAGACTGGCCGTACCCAATTCCTGCAATCGTTCTTCATTTGTTTTAGTCTCCACGCCTTCAATAATCTTAGTTGCTCTTCTCTGCACTTTTTCCAAATTCTCAACATCTTTTTTATAATGTGGTGACCAAAACGTGATGCAGTATTCCAGGTGTGGTCTCACTAGGGTTTTATAAAGCGGTACTAATACCTCTTGTGATCTTGATTCTATCCGTCTCTTAATGCAGCTAGGATTGCATTGGCTTTTCTAGCTGCTGCTGCACAGTGTTGGCTCTTATTTAAGTGCTTGTCCACTAGGACTCCAAGGTCCCTCTCACAATTCCTGCCATTAAGCCAAATTTCACCTCGCCTGTACCTGTACAGTTGGTGCCTAAGTGTAAAACCTGACTTTTACCTACACTGAATTTCATTTTGTTAGCTAGTGCCGAGTGTTCAAGTCTGTCAGGATCGAAGAGAAAAAGAAACGAAAAATGTTGTGTCCTGAGCCTGCGGAAGCAGGCTCGGGACGTTGCAAGAGTCCCGGGCATTTGCAAAAGCTGCCCGGGACCAGACTGAGCGGCGCCGGCCTTGCGCACATGCGCAAGGCGGGAAAAGACCGCCTTGTGATTGGTTGGAATTGCCCAGGGATCAGAGGGTATAAATAGAGGCCTGCGTGCCTCTGCTCGGGTTGTTCGTTGACTGTAGTCAGAGAATAAAGACATGTTTGGAAATGCATTGCTTCATGCGCCATTATTCTCCGGACTTAACACAAAATATTTTGCCCAGTGCTTGTAGTCACAGTTACTAGAAGACCTTAAATTATGTGTAGATGTAAATATGCAGCTCATACAAAGAGCAGATAAATCTGATCTTCATGGAAGAACAAGAAAGCTGCCTGAAATGGGAGCACACGAAGATTTCAAGACAAGTACTTTAATTTTATTGAAGTGGGAAGTAGCAAAGCTTATCCTTCCATCTGAGGTTACAAAAAGAGAACTTGGAGTTCCTCCACCCGCCTCCTCTTTTGAAGCAAATTCTGAAAGGGCAGGGAATATTTTCAAACTTCAGGAGCAAGTTCTTGCTGGGATTTCCCACCAAATGGGCATTTTGAGTACAAGGTGAAGTCCTAAAATAGCACTCGTGGAAACACACAAGTTCCATGAAGTCCTTAATCTCCTCAGGCAGCTGAGAGGTCCATAGATATCACAATAACCTGGAGGAAGAATTAAATTTGCCTTGCTTTGACTTCCAAAGCTGGTAAGATATTTATACACGATCATTAAGAATTAAGAGCTGTCTAAGCAGGTCCTGAGAACCTTATAAACAAAACCTTGCACAGGGAGAGACACAGAAAAGAGAGCCAGCTGGTGTAGTGGTTAATGTACCAGGGTAGAAAGCAGAAGGTGGTGGGTTCCAGTCTTGCCTTGCACACAAAGCCAGCTGGGAAATTTGGGCCAATCCTGAACATCCTGCCTGCTATTCCCTGGCATATTGCATCCTGTTCTCGGCCTGGGTCACTGGAGGGGAATGATATAGACCAGTGGTGGTGAACCTATGGCACGGTGCCAGAGGCGGCACTCGGAGCCCTCTCTGTGGGCACACATGCTGTTATCCCAGCCTCACCTCTCCCCGCGACCCCCTCCTCTCCAGCAGCCCCCCTGAAGGAGAGTTGCCCCTGAGCATGGCCCACGCGGAGCAGCGCAGCCAAGGACATGGCAGCCAGGCAGCGTAGACAAGACTCTGCCCTCACACCCCATTGTGCACAGTTGATGCTGCAGGGCATGGGCAGAGGGTGTGGCCGCCATAGCGCTGCTGGGCTGCATGGGCGATCTGCGGCGGGCCCTGGAGGCGGTGAGTGGCCCTGCGGGCAGGCGGGGAGGGGGATGAGGGGGCAGAGCGGAGCGGAGGTGGGGCAGGGGGTGGAGCAGGGCCAGTTTTTGGGCATTCGGTCTCTAAAAGGTTCACCATCACTGATATAGACACAAATTTGGGGTGTCATGAAAAAGCAGCCATCCCTTTTTTAAAATTTGCAGCAGGATGTGTGGGAGGAGGGAGGGTTATGCCTCAAATGTTCAAATCAGTAATTTGCACATCCTTAAAGAACAGATGGGCAAACCTTTCCTTCCTTCCTTCCTTCCTTCCTTCCTTCCTCCCTCCCTCCCTCCC
>NW_015388358.1:160927-169278 GCF_001527695.2 Protobothrops mucrosquamatus | reverse complement strand
TTGAAGACCCCTGGTCCAAGGTCACCAAGTTGACTTGGCGGGACTAGAAGTCACTGTCTCTTGGGGATTGGCCCAAAGTCACCCAGTTGACTTTCATGGCTAAGGCAGGATTAGAACTCACTGTCTCCCGGTTTTTACCTGCTGTCTTAGTCAGGTAAACCACAGGTAGGCAACCTTGGCTCTTTTATGACTCGTGGACGTCAACTCCCAGAATTCCTGAGCCAGCCACGCTGAGGAGAAAGGGAGAGGTTTCCAAGCTGAGCCATGCTGGCTCAGGAATTCTGGGAGTTGAAGTCCATGCCTCATAAAAGAGCCAAGGTTGCCCACCCCTGGACTAGACCAAACTCAAATGCATGCCTGAAAGCACATCCCTTTTAATAAAAGTATTAAGTCATCTTGGAAAGACGCTCATAGAAATTAAATAAACAAATAATAATCCCCAAAAATGCTGCCAGACTCTTCTCAATTTTTTTTTTTTTACAAACCGATTTTTATTCCATCTACAGGTAGTCCTCAATGTACGACCCCAAACAGAGCCCAAAATTTCTGCTGCTAATTGGGACATCCCTTGCCACATTTGCCAAGCGGATCGTTGCATTTGTGAAGTTAGTAACACGCTTGTGAAGTGAACCTGGCTTCCCCACTGACTTTGCTTGTCAGAAGGTCGCAAAAGGGGAAATCACGTCACACACACACACACACACACATGGGACCCTGCAACCTGTCATAAATATGAGTCAATTGCCAAGCATCGGAATTTGGGTCACATAGCTGTGGGGATGCTGCAACGGTCATAAGGGTGAAAAATGGTCCTAACTCACTTTTCTCAGTGCCGTTGTGGCACCTTGCTCAATAGTAGTAACTGTGAGAGGGACCTCGGAATCCTAGTGGACAATCACCTAAATAGGAGCCAGCCGTGTGCTGCAGCTGCCAAAAAGGGCAACACAGTGCTGGGCTTCATTAACAGAGGGATAGAATCAAGATCACGTGAAGTGTTAATACCACTTTACAAGGCCTTGGTAAGGCCACACTTGGAATACTGCATCCAGTTTTGGTCACCACGATGTAGAAAAGATGTTGAGACTCTAGAAAGAGTACAGAGAAGAGCAACAAAGATGATTAGGGGACTGGAGGCTAAAGCATATAAGGAACGGCTGCTGGAATTGGGTATGTCTAGTTCAGGGCTTTTCAACCAGTGGTACGGGTACCACCTGTGGTACATTGGCACCTGGCAGGTGGTACGCGAGCATCCTAGAAAAGTGGTAGTGGGGGAGGGGAATGAGCTGAACCGGTAGAAGCACAACACAAGCCTGAGCGAGAGATGGCTGGAGCTGCAGGGCTGTCAGGGCTCAGCGGAAGCGCCAGGATCAGCGCCAGGCTCCAGCTGGAGCTTGGCACACATCCTGGCGCTTCTGCTGAGCCCAGAAGAAGCACCAATCAGCTGGAATGTTGCAGCATCTCCAGGGTCTTGTGATTTACATTCAGATGCTTGGCAACTGATTCATATTTATGACGGTCACAGTGTCCTAGGGTCATGTAAAGTGACCAAAACCTGCTGCAACCACCCAGCAGACGGGGGGAATAAAAATCAAACACCCCCCCACCCCACCCCCGCTGCCAATCCTCAACAGAAATGCTCACGAGAACCTCGGACAGGAGGAAGAGCGCCGCCGGGTGGGCAGGCAGGTGTCTTGCTTGGCTGTGCCTTGGGGGAGCACTTTTTTAAAGTGCCATTGTAACTTCAGACAGTCACTAAGCAAACTGTTGTAAGTCAAGGATTACCTGTACTTTATCACTTTTTTCCTTTTGGGTGGGGGGGTCATCAAGTTTTTGACAACTTGCTAGGCAACTGGTGGTACTCGGATATTGCCATATCGTAAAAGTGGTACAATGGGTGAAATGGTTGAAAAGCCCTGGTCTAGTTTAATGAAGAGAAGGACGAGGGGGGACATGATAGCAGCGTTCCAATATCTCAGGGGCTGCCCCAAAGAAGAGGGAGTCAAGCTATTCTCCAAAGCGCCTGAAGGCAGGACAAGAAGCAACGGATGGAAACTGAACAAAGAGAGAAGCAACCTAGAACTAAGGAGAAATTTCCTGACAGTGAGAACAATTAACCAGTGGAACAACCTGCCTCCAGAAGCGGTGAATGCTCCAACACTGGAAGTTTTTAAGAAGAGACTGGACAGCCATTTGTCCGAAATGGTATAGGGTTTCCTGCCTGAGCAGGGGGTTGGACTAGATGACCTTCAAGGTCCCTTCCAACTTTACTATTATTATTACTATTATTATTATTGTTGTTGTCGTTGTTGTTGTTGTAACTTTGAACGGTCACTAAAATGAACTGAAGTCGGGGATTACTTGTGTAAACTTCTAGGATGAGAGCACCTGCAGATGGTCTTCCGAATTCAGTCTTGGCCAACAGAGAGAGAGAGAGAGACCCTAGTTGTGAAGCTAGGTTATGTTCGACTCTGTTTTGATCGTCCCAGAGATGCAGAGAGGAGCCCCCTTCTGTCCACTGAAAGACATGCCTTTAAAATGCAACAAGCCTTTTCTTTGAGCACAACTACATGACTCAAAGACAGTGTTTTCCTGACCTGAGCAACTTTAAATTATGTGGACTTCAACTCCCAGAATTCCCCAGTCCAGGGGTAGGCAACCTTGGCTCTTTTATGACTCGTGGACTTCAACTCCCAGAATTCCTGAGCCAGCGTGTCTCAGCATGGAAATCTCTCCATTTCTCCTCAGCATGGCTGGCTCAGGAATTCTGGGAGTTGAAGTCCACGAGTCATAAAAGAGCCGAGGTTGCTTACCCCTGCCCCAGTCAGCCATGTTGGCTGAGGAATTCTGGGAGTTGAAGTCCACATATCTTCAAGTTGCCAAGGTTGGGAAACTAAGAAAAGGCTCATCTGGTTTAAATGGTGCAGACCAGGTGCTAGAACTGTTCCTCACTGTGTCCTCTACTTACAACGGTTTATTTACTGATGGTTTGAAGTTATAGCAGCGCTGAGAAAAGTGACTTATGACCTTTTTTTTTACACTTATAAGCATTGCAGTATCCCCATGGTCATGTGATCAAAATTCAGATGCTCGGCAACTGACTTATGACACGTGCCGTGTCCCGGAGTCACGTGATCCCCTTTTGCGACCTTCTGACAAGCAAAGTCAATGGGGAAGTCAGATTCACTTAACAACCGTGTGACTAACTTAACCACTGCAGTGATTCACTTAACCACTGTGGCAAGGAAGCTCATAAAATGGGGCAAAGCTCACTTAACAATTGTCTCACTTAGCAACAGAAATTTGGGGCTCAATTGTGGTTGTAAGTCAAGGACTATCTGTATTTCTTGCCACTAAAAACACACAGCCCTAATACCTCTGCCCCTAGATGCTTTAGGGCAGAGGTCTTCAAACTTGGCCATTTTATGACTGGACTTCAACTCCCAGAATTCGTCAGCCAGCCTCCATTTTGTTTGTTAGATTTAAGACAGGGGTCTTCAAACTTGGCCGTTTTATGACTTGTGAACTTCAACTCCACGCTGGCTGAGGAATTCTGGGAGTTGAAGTCCACAAGTCATAAAAGGGCCACGTTTGAAGACCCCTGGTATAAATCCTTCCATTCCCCACCATCCAGTCAGAGCTGAAGAAGCTTCTTGAGTGAGAACCGAAATGTCTTCAAAGAAAAACAAGGAAGTCCGGTTGCCTCATGAAAAAGCATCTTTTGGGATAACTATAACCTGAATGACTGAGAAGCTCCATAGACCAGGGGGTCTTCAAACTTGGCCTTTTTACAACTTGTGGACTTCAACTCCCAGAATTCCTCAGCCAGGCATGCTGGCTGAGGAATTCTGGGAGTTGAAGTCCACAAGTCGTCAAAAGGCCAAGTTTTTGAAGACCCCTGCTTTAGGGCTTGGAAAGCTTAAATCAGCAGCTTAATATTTAGCTTTTTACCAGGCAAACCGTGACCTCCTCGGATCATTTGTTTCAGAGGTATTTTCTTGCCAGATTCCTCAATCTTTTCAAAGTGGCAGAACTGGAAAAGTTCTTAAAAATTCAGGGAAATACTCAGAGGTATACCTGCCTTCAAAGGAGCTTTTGTAGAACCCTTGAAGCACAGTGAAACATTAGGAACTGACCACCGGAAATGTTCTATGATCGTGGTTCTCAACCTGGGGTCCGCGGACCCCTGGGAACTGCGCTGTCATCACAGGGAATCTGCAAAGGCTTGAAGAAATGTTATGATTTAAATCTTGAGTCAAGTCTTGGTGGCCACAAATGGTCTTGAAAGGGGGTCCATGGTGAAGTAAAGGTTGAGAGCCACTGTTCTATGACATGTTGTGTTATGTCATAAAATGCTTTATGATTTTTAAGAAGAGACTGGACAGCCATTTGTCTGAAATGGTATAGGGTTTCCTGCCTGAGCAGGGGGTTGGACTAGATGATCTCCAAGGTCCCTTCCAACTTTATTATTATTATTATTATTATTATTATTATTATTATTATTATTATTATTATTATTAACAGAATAACAGAGTTGGAAGGGACCCTGGAGGTCTTCTTCTCCAACCCCCTGCTCAAACAGGAGACCCTATACCGGGGGTCTTCAAACTTGGCCCTTTTATGACTTGTGGACTTCAATTCCCAGAATTCCTCAGCCAGCGTGCCTGGCTGAGGAATTCTGGGAGTTGAAGTCTACAAGTCATAAAAGGGCCACGTTTGAAGACCCCTGCCCTATACCATTTCAGATAAATGGCTGTCCAGTCTCTTCTTAAAAACCTCCAGTGTTGGAGCGCCCACAACTTCTGGAGGCAAGTTGTTCCACTGATTAATTGTTCTCAGTGTCAGGAAATTTCACTTTAGTTCTAGGTTGCTTCTCTCCTTGATTAGTTTCCATCCGTTGCTTCTTGTCCTGCCTTCAGGTGCTTTGGAGAATAGGTTGACTCCCCTCTTCTTTGGGGCAGCCCCTGAGATATTGGAAGACTGCTATCATGTCCCCCCTCGTCCTTCTCTTCATTAAACTAGACATACCCAATTCCAGCAACCGTTCCTTGTATGTTTTAGCCTCCAGTCCCCTGATCATCTTTGTATATGTATATGTATATGTATATGTATATATTTCTGCATACTGCTATCTTCTTTCAAGCCTCTTGCTTCTCAGAGTCATTGTTGTTGCATTACATTTGTCCTTGAATTGTCAACCACGGATACAGCAGTAGGACTCTGAAAAGGCTTTGAAGGTTCCTGAACATACCCCTTTTGAAACCTGCTTTGTTGTTTTTGCAGAATTCTGCTTCCAGTTGCTGGAGCTCATCCCTGTTTGCACCTCCTTCGTATTCATCACCATTTTTCCCGAATGAAAACCAGTAAGTGCATTTGTGTAAGGTTACAAAACACTATACAGAATAGAGCTGGAAGGGACCTTGGAGGTCTTCTAGTCTAACCCCCTGCTCAGGCAGGAAACCCTAGATCAGGGATAGGCAACCTTGGCTCTTTTATGACTTGTGGACTTCAACTCCCAGAATTCCTGAGCCAGCCATGCTGAGGGGACAGGGAGAGGTTTCCATGCTGAACCATGCTGGCTCAGGAATTCTGGGAGTTGAAGTCCACAAGTCATAAAAGAGCCGAGGTTGCCTACCCCTGACATAGACCATTTCTGACAGATGACTATCCAGTCTCTATATGCCCAGGCCTATACCATTTACTAAACAGGGTGAATCCTGGGATGGGAGTTCACTAGGAAATCATCAGGGCTGCACACTAGTCTGGGAAATTAAGGAAAAACAAACAAACAACCCCAGAAGGAAACAGTGTCAAAATCTGTGTAAATATACAGAAACCAAAATGGCTTGGGAACATTTTGAACGATGCAAATAAAAACAGACATAAAAGATAAAGAAATAGAGCATCTTATTTATACAGTGGCACCTTAGTACTCATCTGCTTTGAAACTCATCGAATTTCACATTTTGACACAAACAACGCACAATCTAGAACTTGGCGATGTCAGTTGCCTTGTGACAATATTCTATTCTATTCTATTCTATTCTATTCTATTCTATTCTATTCTATTCTATTCTATTCTATTCTATTCTATTCTGGAATAGAATAGAATAGAATAGAATAGAATAGAATAGAATAGAATAGAATAGAATAGAGAATAGAACAGTGGTTCTCAACCTTTTTAATGCCGCGACCCCAACCGGTCGTAAGTCGAGGACTAAACCGGTCGTAAGTCGAGGACTAAACCGGTCGTAAGTCGAGGACTACCCAACCGGTCGTAAGTCGAGGACTTTCCCTGCCCGGGAACGCCGCACATGCGTGGTTCCGCCCCCTGCGCCGGCCGAGGCGTAGCTGGCAAGCGGCAGAGACGGAGCAGGCCGACCACCAGCTGGCCCAGCCCAACGGAGGTAAGGCACCCGCCGGAAAAGGGGAAAAAAATGGCGGACAAAAAAAATGGCGGACAAAAAAATGGCGGACAGCCTTGCTTGGCAACCCCCATGAAATGGTCGATCGACCCCAAATGGGGTCGCGACCCACAGATTGAGAACCACTGGAATAGAATAGAATAGAGAATAGAATAGAGAATTTTATAGAATATTATAGAATAGAATAGAATTCTTTATTGGTCAAGTGTGATTGGATGCACAAGGAATTTGTCTCCGGTGCATAAGCTCTCAGTGTACATACAAGCAACAAGTGATAAATCATGATTATAATCATAAAAAACAGTCACTATAAATCATAAGAGAGAACACTCAGCAATCAACATAAATCATACTAGGATACTAAATAAAACAATTAATATAAATCGTAAGATACAAGCAACAAAGTTATAGTCACAAGAAGATGAGATATGTAATAGGTAAAATGAGAAAGATAATAGTAATGCAGCCCTACTAAATAGTTTGACAGTCTAGTGGGAATTAGTTGTTTAGCAGAGTGATGGCATGGGGGAAAAACTGTCCTTGTGTCAAGTTGTTTTGGCATGCAATGTCCTATATCAGGGGTCTTCAAACTTGGCAACTTTTAAGACTTGTGGACTTCAACTCCCAGAATTCCTCAGCCAGCGTGGTTACAAGCTCACTAAACGAAGAACACAAAAAAACCCAGCCAACTTGATAGCGACCACACAACACACTGACAAATGTCCCCCTCTCAACTTCAATACATGACATCAATAACTGAATCCTACTGTCATCTGATTGGCTCCTTGCCAAAACAAGATGACACCCGATTGGCTCTCTAAACACTCCTGCTCATTGGCTACAATCAGATGAAGGAAAGCTACCTGATATCAACCTAAGCAAGTTGTGCTTCCTGGTTATTTGGCTATACCTTTTCATAGACTACAGCACAGATAATTGAACAAACTATGTTGCATTACATTCTTGGTTAAATTATTTTTCCATTGATACATAATTTTATGGTACTACTCCCCAAAAAAGTGGTGTTATTAGCCATCAAACCTCAAAAATACACTTTTCCCCAAAGATTTCCACAATTTTGGCCACTACTGTACAGTTAATCCTTAACTACGACTACAATTAAAAACCCTTTTTTAATGACCCAGTAATCCCTTAATTCAGTGTAGAATTGGGGTGACTGAATGGAGCTGAGTAATTACTGGCTGGATGCCCTTCCTGACGCCACATGGAGCTTGTAGCAGATAGTTTTTTTCTTTGCGCCCTGGGAAAGAAATATATGCTGCTACCTAGGGTTGAACTTTCAACCTTCCGAGTGGAAAGAGATCCACAATTGAGTTCCAAATTTCTATTGCCAAGCAAGAAGAAATAGGGGAGACAGGATAGCAGTATTCCAGTATCTGGGGGGCTGCCACAAGGCAGAGGGGGCCGGGTTGTTCACCAGAGCACCAGAGGGAAGGACGAGAAACAATGGTTGGAAGCTGATCAAAGAGAGAAGCAACCTGGAATTAAGGAGAAACTTCCTGACAGTGAGGACAATCAACCAGTGGAACAGCTTGCCCCCAGAAATCGTGGGCGCTCCATCACTGGAGGTTTTTAAGAAAAAACTAGACAATCACCTGACTGAGATGGTATAGGTTCTCCTGCTTGAGCAGGGGCTGGACTAGAAGACCTCCAAGGTCTCTTCCAGCTCTATTCCTATTCTATTCTATTCTATTCTATTCTATTCTATTCTATTCTATTCTATTCTATTCTATTCTATTTTGACAGTTGTTAAGTGAGTTTTGCCCCATTTTATGAACTTTGTTACATTTATTAAGTGAACCAATGCAATTGTTAAGTGAATCAGTCGATCATTAAGTGAATCTGACTTCCCCCATTGACTTTGAAAGTTTGGAAGCTGGCTAGGAAGATTACAGATGGTACAGGTAG
>NW_015388358.1:150547-158713 GCF_001527695.2 Protobothrops mucrosquamatus | reverse complement strand
TAATTCTGGCTGCACAAGACCAAGCCTTAAGGACAAATGCAAATAAAGTCAAAATTGAGAAGACAGCAACAGACAGTAAGTGCCGCCTATGCAAAGAAGCTGAAGAAACAGTGGACCACCTGGTAAGCTGCTGCAAGAAGATGGCACAGACTGACTACAAGCAGCGGCATGACAAAGTAGCAACAATGGTGCATTGGAAGATCTGCAAGAAATATAATTTGCCTTTAAGCAAAAACTGGTGGGATCATAAAATAGAGAAAGTCATAGAAAATGATAAAATTAAACTGCTCTGGGACTTCAGAATTCAAACAGACAAGCACCTGCAACATAACACCCCGGACTTAACAATTGTCGATAAGAAAGAAAAAAAAGTCTGGATAGTGGACGTGGCAGTGCCTGGAGACAGCAGAATAGACGAGAAAGAACTGGAGAAGATAACAAAATACAAAGACCTACAAACAGAAATAGAAAGACTGTGGCAAAAGCAAACAAGGGTAGTACCAATAGTCATAGGCGCCTTGGGTGCAATCCCAAAACAACTGGAGCACCACTTGAACACCATTGGCATTGACAAATTCGCCATTAGTCAATTGCAAAAGGTGGCCTTACTAGGAACTGCTTCCATCCTGCGACGATATCTGTAATACCATCAAACATCCACATCTGCCTATCCCAGGTCCTTGGGAAGGACTCAATAGGTAGACAAAATGCCAAATCCAGTCTGAACATCTGGCTGACTGTGCGATGATCCATAATAATAATAATAAAAAATAAATTGGAAGGGACCTTGGAGGTCATCTTTGGCACAGGTGAGGGATTCGAAACTCTGCACTACAGGCCATCCTCACCTTACGACCATAATTGAGCTCAAAATATCTCCTTGCTAATTGAGACACTTGTTAAGTAGAGTTTCGCCTCATTTGACGATCTTTCTTGCCACAGTTGTTAAGTGAATCGCTGCAGGTGGTAAGTTAGTAACCTGGTTGTTAAGTGAATCTGGCTCCCTCCCCCGTTTATTTTGCTTGTCGGAAGGTCGCAAAAGGGGATGGCAGCAATGGTCGTAAGTATGAACCAGTTGCCAAGCATCTGAATTTTGATCAGGCAAACGTCGTAGTGTAGATTAGAATACTTCAATGTTCGGCGTTCCAGCTGTGCCCTTTTCTTTAAATTGTGCTTCATTCTATATCTCCCCTGCAAGTTGTGGTTTTGCCCCAAGACATAAATATATAGCTAGTCTTTGACTTACCACTATAATTTTGCTCAGAATTTCTGTCGCTAAGCGAGCCATTTGTTACGTGAGTTTTGTCCCGTTTTACAGCCTTTCCCGCCTGTTAAGTGAATCCGTGCAGTCGTTAAGTGACGGTAGTAACCTGGATGTTAATTGGCTTCCCTCATTGACTTTGCTTGTCAGAAGTTTCGCAAAAGGGGATCACGTGACCCCCCCCGGGACACGGCAACCGTCATAAATATGAGTCAGTTGCCAAGCGCCTGAATTTTTGATCACGTGACCCTGGGGATGCTGCAACGGTCCTAAGTGTGGAAAACTGTCACGAGTCACGTTTTTCAGTGCTGCTGTCACTAAGTGAACCGTTGTAAATCGAGGACTGTCTTACGGGCAGTCTTCAACTTACAACCGTTTGTTTAGCCGCCTTTCGAAGTTACAGCAGGCACTGAAAAAAGGGACTTACCACCGACTCTTTGCTCCTTGCAAGCCAAGATCAGGGGATCAAAATCCAGGTGCTTGGAAACCAGCCTGCAAAATAACAGACAGGTAGTCCTCGCCTTACTACCCACAACTGAGCCCAACGTTTCTGCTTGTAGGCAAGATGGTTGTGATGTGCATTTTGCCCCATTTTACAACCTTTCTTGCCACAGTTGTTAAGTGAATCCCTTCAGTTGTTAAGTTAGTGACCCGGTCGTTAAGTGAATCTGGCTTCCCCCATTGACTTTGCTTGCCAGAAGGTCGCAAAAGGTGATCACGTGACCTCCTGGGACACTGCAACCGTCATAAATATGAACCAGTTGCCAAGCCTCTGAGTGTAAATCACGTGACCACGGGGATGCTGCAACGGTCGTAAGTGTGAAAAACAGTCATAAGTCACTTTTTTCCCAATGTTGTTGTAAGTTTGAACGGTTACTAAATGAACTGTTGTAAGTCGAGGACTACCTGTACAGCATCCAATTATCTCTTATTTCATTTGTGGTTGTATATAAGGCCGAAAAGGAAAAGAAGACAGATCTTTCCTCTCTGACTTGTAAGGAGAGCTAATCAATTTACCTCAGACTCACTTGTTTACAGGTAATCCTCGACTTAACGACCACAATTTAGCCCCAAAATTTCTGCGGCTAACTAAAACGGTTGTTAAGTGAGTTTTGCCCCATTTTACGATCTTTTTGGCACCGTTGTTAAGTGAATCACTGCAGTTGATAAGTTAGTCCCCCCCACCCGGTTGTTAAGTGAATCGGGCTTCCCCCATTGACTTTGCTTGTCAGAAGGTTGCAAAAGGGGATCACATGACCTCAGGACGTTGTGACTGTCATAAATACATGCCATTTGCCAAGCGTCCGAACTTTAATCACACGACCATGGGGGATGCTGCAACTGTCGTAAGTGTGAAACACGGTCAGAAGTCGCTTTTTTCCAGTGCGGTTGTTATTTCGACTGGTCACTAAATGAACGGGTTGGAAGTCGAGGACTTACAGAATATATGGCAATAAGGACATTAAAAACATTAAGAACCAACACATGCAAACCCACATAGAGCTAGAATTTTCGAGGGGGGGCAACTTTGGCCCTTTTATGACTCGTGGACTTCAACTCCCAGAATTCCTGAGCCAGCATGGCTCAGCCTGGAAACCTCTCCCTTTCCCCTCAGCATGGCTGGCTCAGGAATTCTGGGAGTTGAAGTCCACGAGTCATAAAGGAGCCAAGGTTCCCCACCCCTGAGCTACATCCACCAAGTTCTTCCAGGCTGCATTTAGAAGCCCGCCTTGCTCACCCAGAGAGTTAAACCTGGTTTCATAAATCGGCAAACTCTGGTTCAGGGCCCCTTCCCTTGCCCGTGGGACCCCCCGACATCGGAGCCATTTCTCCAACAGGCCATCCTCAGGGATACCCCAGTCTTCCTGCAGGGGTCCCCCACGTGCCCTCCGCCACTCCGCAGGACGTAAGCCTTGGCGCCGTGCCCGGCCCCTGTGGCCGGGCCTGTCACACATCGGCGTGCCCTTCTTTTACTGGAAAGATGATGATGCAGCTGAAACGGGGACGTTCCCACAAGCCGGGCTGGGGGAGTAAAAGCAAAACTAAGGTGGCATGTGTCAAGCTATGTGGGCAGAGCTTTCACCGAGCAGCCTCGCTCTTTTGACGGAGAAGTTTTCAAGAGGGGGAAAGCTGGCGTCAGTGTCCTGTTTTCTTATCACCGGTCCAGCCCCCGCTCTCCAGGATGTGAACCGGCCACTGTTTATTCTGGTTTGCGTCAGCCAAGGGGGCGGCTTTGTCACACTGTTGAAGGAGGACTGATCAGGTGGCTAGTCCTCACCGTTGCTGAAGGAGGAACTCATGAGTGTTTGGGCAGGGGATTTTAAAAATAACCTAGGGGCCTTAACGTCTTGTGGATCTAGCCAAGCCCGATCCACTTCTCTGACACCCAAACCAGATTTAACATTGTATCTTGAAGACTGGTAGCCCCCAATGGCCCCTGTCCTGCATTGATCCAGTTCTCAAGTTACCCTCCTAGGGTTTAAAGAGAGATAGGATGTCCAAGATAACCAGTTCCTCCTTAGTACAGGTAGTCCTCGACTTACAACAGTTGGCTTAGTGACTGTTTACAACGGTTACAACGGCCCTGGAAAACGACTTATGACCGTTTTCCACAGTTACGGCCTGTGCAGCATCGTGTGGTCAAACTTCAGACGCTTGGCAAGTGGTTCGTATTTATGACGGTCGCCGAGTCCCAGGATCACGTGACCCCCTTCTGCAGCTGTCTGACAAGCAAGATCAACTGGGAAACCAGATTCACACAACAGCCAGGTTACTAAGTTGTCAGCTTGCAGTGATTCACTTAACAACTGAGGCAAGAAATGTCATAAAATGGGACAAAATTCAACTTACAAATGTCTTAACAACAAAAATATGGGGCTCAGTTATGGTCGTCAGTTTGAGGACTACCCGTAGAGAGCCCTTGGGATTTTTTTTAATGAGGGATGCAAATATTATCCCCTCCAGATGCTTTCTGAATCAGCAATACTGTGCGATTTTTTAAAACAACAACAACAGTATTTGTATTTTTCGACTTATGACCACAATTGGGATCAAGATTTCTGTTGCTGTTGTTAAGTGAGCCACACCTGATTTAACAACTTTTTCCCCCACCGTTGTTTAAGCAAATTCTTGCAGTTATTAAGTGAACCATACAGTTGTTAAGTAAATCCAGCTTCCCCCATTGACTTTGCTTGTCGGGGGCTGACTGGGAAGGTTGCAAATGGCGATCACATGACACTGGGACACTACATTGTACAGGTAATCCTCAGCTATGACCACAATTGAGGCTAATTTTTTTGTTACTAAGCGAGGTATTTGTTGAATGAATTTCGCTCCATTTTACGACCTTTCCTGCCGCAGTTGTTAAGTGAATCACTGCAGGTGTTAAAGTAGTAACACGGTTGATAAGTGAATCCGGCTCCCCCCATTGACTTTGCTCGTCAGAAGGTCACAAAAGGAGATCATGCGACCCCGGGCACGCTGCCACCGTCATAAATATGAACCAGTTGCCAAGCATTCTGAATTTGGATCACACGTTGCAAAGGTCGTAACTATGAAAAATGATCGTAAGTCACATTTTTCTGTGCTGTTGTAACTTGGAACAGTCACTAAATGAACTATTGTAAGTCGAGGACTACCTGAAAATGCAGGCCAGTTTGCAAGCATCTGAATTCTGATCATGTGAGCATAGAGATGCTGCAATGGTCATAAATGCAAGGTCTGATCATAAGCCACTTTTTCAGTGCTCGTTTAATAATGATAATGATGATGATGATGATGATGATAATAATAATAATAATAATAATAATAATAATAATAATAATAATAATAATAATAATAATAATAATAAAAGTTGGAAGGGACCTTGGAGGTCATCTAGTCCAACCCTCTGCTCAGGGAGGAAACCCTATACCATTTCAGACAAATGGCTGTCCAGTTTCTTCTTAAAAACGTCCAGTGTTGGAGCATTCACAGCTTCTGGAGGCAGGTTATTTTGAACAGTGCTAAATGAATGTAAGTCGAGGACTACATGTATAGTTTTGGCAAATGTAAATCCGGATTCTGATGATTAACTAATTGATACCATTCAGAACACCTGGGATACTGAGAAATCTTTTTCCTTCCCATCCATAATCGTTCAAATGCTTTCGCTTCCAAGAGTGAGGACTAGACTCTTGGTGAGTGCATTATTGCAAGTGACTAAGGCAAGGAATGGTATCTAGTAATTTTGGAAAACAAAATTCTGGAGAGCTGCTGATTGGGGGGTAGAGTGTAAGGGTAGAATCGGGTCATCTAAAATGTTAGAGAAACACATAGACTATAAACCTGATTTTTTTTTACTAGATATAATGGCAGAAAAACTTGATAAGCAAAGTACATATTTGATTCTACATGTGATAACAGCGGCAAGAATGATATTTGCACAATATTGGGAGAACGAAGAAATACCACCAGAAGAAGAAATAATCAAAAAAATATTAGACTGTGCAGAAATAATAACAATAATAATAAAGTTGGAAGGTACCTTGGAGGTCATCTAGTCCAACCCCCTGCTCAGGCAGGAAACCCTATACCATTTCAGACAAATGGCTGTCCAGTTTCTTCTTAAAAACTTCCAGTGTTGGACAGACTTACTTTGAGGTTGAAAGAAAAAAAAGAAACAGAATATTTTCAAACTTGGGACCTATTTTATCAATGGTGAGAGAAAAGATTTAGGGATTAGGAATTTAATTTGTATTAGTGAATAAGATACTCAGACAACACGTTTTTGTTGAATAATTATTATTGAACTCTGTTAAAAAAAATAACTTTTAAAACTAAAATTGGGGGGGGCATTTGCGGGACTGGCAGCGATGTGCTAGCTAAAATATTTCATTCTGAATCTTTCCAAACACCCATTGTCAATGCTAGTGAAATATGGCCATCCTTTTTTGAAATATACAGGTAGTCCTCGACTTACAACAGTTCAGTTAGTGAATATTCACAGTTACAATGTCACAGTTACAATGGCACTGAAAGAAGTGACTTATTACGACCGTTTTTCACACTTAAGACCGTTGCAGAATCCCCGTGGTCACATGATCAAAATTCAGGCGCTTGGCAACTGATTTATATTTATGACGATCGCGTGACCCCCTTTTGTGACCTCCTGACAAGCAAAGTCAATGGGGAAGCCAGATTCGCTTAACAACCGCGTTACTAACTTTACGCACTGCTGTGGTTCACTTAACAACTGTGGTGAGAAAGCTCGTAAAATGGGCCAAAACTCACTTAACCAATGTCTCGCTTAGCAACAGAAGCTCAATTGCGGTCATAACGTGAGGACTACCCGTGTAATATACATATAGAAGGCCGTAGTTCTTTATATACGTAATTTTTGGCTGTGGTGTTGTCTTCTTCATTTTTCACTTTTGGTTGCGGCATTGTGTTCCTTGTTTGTCACTTTCTTTTCTCTTTTGCTCCCTCTTTTTTTTTTAATTTAAATAAAAGTCCCACTCCGCCCAGGACCTCCGCAGTCACAGGGCCACAGGCGCTTTCAAAATCTGTAATCTGATGATACTTTTCGTTTCTTTATAGGCAATATTTTAATACCCAGTCTAATTTTTACACCAATCCCACCAACGGGCAGCTCTTCTCGGATTCCAATTTCGCACCTCATGGCCTTGCTGATTTCTTACCCAGAAATGGCGACTTCCCTCAGGTAAGGCCAAACTTTTCTTCTTTTGCAAAGGCGACGCTCCACAGGTAGTCCTCGACTTACGGCCGTTCGTTTAGTGACCGTTCGAAGTTACAGTGGCACTGAAAAAAGGGACTCGTGGCCATTTTTCACCCTTACGGCCGTCACAGCATCCCGACGGTCACGTGATCAAAAGTCAGATGTTTAGCGACTGGCTCGTATTTATGACGGTTTTCAGTGTCCCAGGCTCACGTGATCACCATCTGTAACCTTCCGAGCCGGCTTCCAAGAAACAAAGTCAAGAGGGGGGGGGGGTTAGCTGGATTCACTTAACGACCGTGTGGTTCACTTAAGAAGTGTAGTCTTTTGCTTAACAACTATGGGGGGAAAAAGGTGGTCAAATGAGGCAAAACTCACTTAACAACTGCCTGGCTTAGCAATGGAAATTTGGTTATTAGTCAAGGACTATTTGTAGTTACATCACAGTCTTTTCTAAGAACTCGACAAAATGCACCCCATCGCGACCCCATGGACCACGTTCCTCCAGGCCTTCCTGTCCTCTACCATCTTCTGGAGTCCATTTAAGCTCACGCCTACTGCTTCAGTGACTCCATCCAGCCCACTCATTCTCTGTCGTCCCCTTCTTCTCTTGCCCTCCATCTTTCCCAACATCAGGCTCTTCTCCAGTGAGTCCTTCCTTCTCATTAGGTGGCCAAAGTACTTGAGTTTCAACTTCAGGATCTGGCCTTCTAAAGAGCAGTCAGGGTTGATCTCCTCCAGGACTGACCGGTTTGATGGCCTTGCAGTCCAAGGGACTCACAGGAGTCTTCTCCAGCCCCATAGTTCAAAGGCCTCCATTCTTTGGCGCTCAGCCTTTCTTATGGTCCAGCTTTCACAGCCATACATTGCAACTGGGAGAACCATGGCCGTGACTATACGTACTTTTTTTGGCAGGGTGATGTCTCTGTTTTTTAGTATGCTGCTAATATATGTATCTAAAGCTAGTCCTTGAGTTATGACCGTAATTATTATTATTATTATTATTATTATTACTTTAATTTATACCCCGCCCTTCTCCCGAAGGACTCAGGGCGGCTTACAGGCAATAAAAACGAAACTATACAATAAATATCTAAAAACAATTAAAATATATATTAAATAAGCCTGTTATTTTTAGAAAAGTTATAAAATCCCTATTAAAATCCCTATACAATCCCCCCCCTAGGCC
>NW_015388358.1:139022-150321 GCF_001527695.2 Protobothrops mucrosquamatus | reverse complement strand
AAGGCCGCAACTGGTACACCAGGCGAACCTGATAAAACGCCCCCCTGGTCACGGCCGACAAGTGATCTTCCAATGTCAGCTGTGCATCCAGGAGGACTCCCAAGTTGCGCGCCCTCTCTGAGGGGGCCAGAGTTTCGCCCCCTATAGTCAGCGATGGAATCAGCTGACTATGCCGAGGCGCCGGCATCCACAGCCACTCGGTCTTGGAAGGGTTGAGTCTGAGTCTGTTCCTCCCCATCCAGACCCTCACGGTCATGACTTGTGACCGTTGGAAAACCTATCGGTCATGGGACTGACCCAGTTTTATCTTTTGCAGCAGCTGAATCATTGCAGTCATTAAGCAAACGCTGTGCTCGTTAAGCAAACACAGCGGTTGTTAAACGAACCGGTAGTTGGCTATGGGTATTGTTTGAACCCGGAAATAAATGCTGGCACTCGGCAAAGAAAACGTTGTAAAACAGAGTGATATGACTGCGAGTTGCTGCAAACAGCCCTAAAAGTCAGCATCTGATGGAAGTTCGAATCTGGGTCTTAGGTAGCTCTGTCAAAACTTCAAGCGGTCGCTAAGCCACCCGTCATAAGTCAGGGACCACCTGTGACAGAAAAAATAATTTCCATTTCCTCTTTTTTAACTTGAGTCTGAGGTTTATAACTGGGAGTGTGGTGATCTCATTGGCCTTTTGCTTTGACACTTATGAATGCCCACGCAGATTTGAGGCGGTGTGTAGCCAATTACGTGGAAGCAATTAAAGCTCACTTAATTGTAAGGTGCGGATCAGGGCACCGTGCCAAGGAAAACAAGTGCCTTACAGTGTTTTTATACTATCATCAAGTGAGCTGATAATCCTTGTAGGAACGGGAGGATGGCCCAGTTTTCCTTCCTCCCAGGCACTTGAACCATACTTTTCAATGATCCCGGAGGTCTGTAGGCAGTCCTTGATTAGAGACTGCCTCATTTAGCAACCATTCACAATTACGATGTGAAAAAGTAACTTTCCAACCAAGCCTCACGTAGACAATCTTCGCAGGTCTGTAAAGTAAACCTTCAGCACAGTCACAGTTTCATTTAGTGACCGCTTTGCTTCGCGACCAAGTTGCTCGTTGCAATTACCATCGTTAAATGAGAACTACCTGTATGTTAATTCTAGTAATAGTGTAAATGTTCTAATATGCACGTGTGCTATTACCCTATCTTTTTTTCGTCTGTCTCCTATTGTCCGGCATGAATATGAGAGGACAGACCACGGTCTAGATACGTTATGGTGATTTGGATCGCTTTTTATTTATTGTTTATTTTTATTTACTAGATCTTGATCCCACCTTTATTACTTTATGAGTAGCTCAAGGCGGCAAACATACATAACTTTCTTTCTTCCTCCTCTTTTTCCTCACAACAACAATCCTGTGAGGTGGGTTGGTCTGGGAGAGAGTGATTGGCCCCAAGTCAATCAGCCAACGTTCACGCCTAAAGTAAGACTAGAACTCACCATCTCCCGGTGATTGGCCCAAACGTATCCAGCCGGCTTTCATGCCTAAGGCAGGACTAGAACTCACCGTCTCCTGGTGATTGGCCCAAACACCCTAGCTAGCTTTCATGCCTAAGGCAGGACTAGAACTCACCATCTCTGGGTGATTGGCCCAAACTTATCCAGTCAGCTTTTGTGCCTAAGGCAGGACTAGAACTCACCGTCTCCTGGTGATTGGCCCAAACACCCTAGCTAGCTTTTGTGCCTAAGGCAGGACTAGAACTCACAATCTCTGGGTGATTGGCCCAAACTTATCCAGCCAGCTTTCATGCCTAAGGCAGAACTAGAATTCCCAGTTTCCTGCTTTGTAGCATGGTGCAATAACTAACTAGACCAAACTGGCTCTCTGAATATATCTTACAAAGATAAAGATATATATATGACACCTTTTTCACATTTTTCTGTGACAAAGGTCCAGCTTCCGCAGGCAGTCTGATCCACTGACCGTCTCTAAAGAAATCCCTACGGTTTTCCAGATTTTAGTTCTCATCCTGTCCTCTGGACATGTTTTATTTATTTTTATTTTATTTTATTTTATGAAATTTCTTGACTTGCCCGTCTTACCGCAAGGTCACACTGGGCGGTTTACTATATCGAAAAGGTAAAAAAAAATTTTTTTTTACAAAACCTATACACAATAGGAACAAAATAATAATAATAATATATATATAGATGCTGATTTCTTTGTTCTCCTGTATGGTCCACCATCAGGAATTCCTGTCTGGCTTAAAATGCACTTCCTTCCATCCAGAATCCATGGGGTGGATGATTTAAAATTGCTGTCTGGGTAGAGCTGGGGGTCTCCCAGGTGGCTGGAATATGTTTCTCAAGTGTTCTACTCTCGGCTAGCTGACAAACAGGAACCTGACACTTCAGAAGTGACCTGTGCAATTGGCTGATACAATCACGGAGAAGCAAGCTATGGCTTCCCGTAACACTGTAGTCGGTATACTGGAGGGGGGGGTGTATATGCGCGCTGCCTTCCTTAGATCCTGCTTGTAAATTTCTTAACCTTTCAGAAATGTTAACCTCCAGATGGGTTGAATTGTTTGTAACCAGGTTTTTTTCCGCCAAGTACGGCCACTTTAAAATGCCTGGACTTGAACTCCCAGAATTCCCCAGCAAACCATGCTGGTTGAAGAGTTCTGGGAGTTGGAAGTCCCCACGTCTTAAAATAATAATAGTAATAACAACAACAACAACAACAATAAAATTGGAAGGGACCTTGGAGGTCATCTAGTCCAACCCCCTGCTCAGGCAGGAAACCCTATACCAGAGGTGTCAAACTCAATTTCATTGAGGGCCGCATCAGCATTGCGGTTGCCCTCGGGGGGGGGGGGACTGGGTGGGTGTGGCCAGGGTGGGTGCGGCCTACTGGGTGGGCGTGGATGGAGTGGGTGCGGCCTACTGGGTGGGCGTGGCAGGCTCTACATCGTTCGCGTCAAGGGTGCCTGTGGGGGCCTGGGCAGGAGTGGGACAGATCTGAGGGTCTCTGGCAGAAGGGGGTGGGACCGGGGCAAGCGCCAAGGCATGGTGCATTTCTTCATTCCTCACAAAGGGTGACACCTCCCCAGCATGCACCCAGGGGGCGGGGCTGACACGGCAGGGGCTGGTTCCTCGCTGTTTCCGGACGGCCTTGTGGAGCTAAGACTGAATGCGTTTCAGCATAGTTGGCCACCACAAAATTGTACATTGGCTCCTGGCTGGCCTGGGCCAGGGCCAAGGTAGCAGGGGCCATTGTCTCACTGTTTTCAGGATGGTTTCGCGGGCCACATGAAACTACTTCGCGAGCCACATCTGGGCCCCGGGCCTTGTGTTTGACATGTCTGCCCTATACCAGTGGTGGCAAACCTATGGCACGGGTGCCAGAGGCGGCACTCAGAGCCCTCTCTGTGGGCACATGTGCCGTCGCCCCAGTCCTAGGCCTTCAGCTGGGTTTTATAAAACCTTTTCACTTTAGGTATCCGCCGCCGTGTGCAAAAAAAAAAAAAGGTTCAATCAATCAGTCAATTTCAACTTCTCGCGGGGAAAAAAAAGATTTTGCAAAGTTGGAATTGATTGAACTTTTTAGTCCCACCCAGTCTGCCGTTACCACCGGAGCCACGCCCAGCCAATGGGCCACACCCACCCGGCACCAGACGATGCATAAGTGGGTTTTGGGTTGCAGTTTGGGCACTCGGTCTCTAAAAGGTTCGCCATCACTGCCCTATACCATTTCAGATAAATGGCTGTCCAGTCTCTTCTTAAAAACTTCCAGTGTTGGAGCACTCACCGTTTCTGGAGGCAGGTTGTCCCACTGGTTAATTGTTCTGTCAGGCCAAAATAACAGAGTAACAGAATAACCGAGTTGAAAGGGACCTTGGAGGTCTTCTAGTCCAACCTTTTGTTTAAGCAGGAAACCCTACACTATTTTAGACAAATGGCAGTTCAAAGACTTGGGGGCAGGAATGCCACCAATGGGGTGAAACTTCAAGAAAGTAGTTATAGATTGGAACACGGTTCCTCAACCATGGCCACTTTAAGGTATGTGGACTTCAACTCCCAGAATTCCCCAGCCAGCATGTTAAAAGTGTCCAAGGTTGAAACATATTGCTGTAGCCAGTGTGGGCAAGAGCTATGTGGTTGGGGGACCATCTGGAAGTTTCATAAAAGCATAGAGATAGTCCTCGATTTACGACCACTTTTGTGTGAGGAAAATTTGTCACCAAGTGGTGCGGTTGTTGAGTGAGGCATCAGGTGACCACCCTCAGTCTTCTTTTTTTTTTTTTTTGTTGCTGCGATTGTTAAGTGAGATATGCGATTGCCGTTTGCAAGATTTCCCGCTGCCTTCCCCACTGACTTTGTTTCTCGGAAGCTGGCTGGGAAGATCACAATCGGCAATCACACAAATGCAGGACATTGCAACTGTCATAAAGGGCGAACCAGTTGCCAAGTCTCCGTATCGTATGAAGCACGGGGATGTTTTAGCCGTTGTAGGTTTGAGGACCGGTCGTTACTTTTTTCAGCACCTTTGTAACTTTGAACGGTTGCGGAGTGAATGGTCAGGAATTTAAGATGTGATGACTCTTGAGTTTTTTTTCCTTCTGATTTTACAAGGCCTTTTCTGGGAATCTGACGTTCTCATTTTGCTATTAATGCTCAGTGTTATCTCTTTTTAGCCTGGCGGTTTCCTGAATTGATCATTGATCCTCCCACTAAGAGTGCTCTGGGTTGGTCTTCCCTAACCCGATGGTCTCCAAAATATATTTGTGCCAATTTCTAGCTTGCATGGTGAAAAGCTGACAGGAACTGGGCTTCCAATCCCATCACCCTCCAGAAGTGGTGAATGCTCCCAACATTGGAAGTTTTTAAGAAGAGACTGGACAGCCATTGGTCTGTAATGGTATAGGGCAGGGGTAGGCAACCTTGGCTCTTTTTATGACTCGTGGACTTCAACTCCCAGAATTCCTGAGCCAGCATGGCTCAGCTTGGAAACCTCTCCATTTCTCCTCAGCATGGCTGGCTCAGGAATTCTGGGAGTTGAAGTCCACGAGTCATAAAAGAGCCAAGGTTGCCTACCCCTGATCTAGGGTTTCCTGCCTGAGCAGGGGGTTGGACTAGACGACCTCCAAGGTCCTTTCCAACAACAACAACAACAACAACAACATCTTCTTCTTCTTCTTCTTCTTCTTCTTCTTCTTCTTCTTCTTCTTCTTCTTCTTCTTCTTCTTCTTCTTCTTCTTCTTCTTCTTCTTCTTCTTCTTCTTCTTCTTCTTCTTCTTCTTCTTCTTCTCCTCCTCCTCCTCCTCCTCCTCCTCCTCCTCCTCCTCCTCCTCCTCATCATCATCATCATCATCATCATCATCATCATCATGATTATGATTATGATTATGATTATGATTATCCCCACCAGTGGTGATGCAAGCTGAAGGTGATTGGAAGCAGCCTTTGTCTGATGCCAGGCAGAGAAATCTGATTGTTCTTGTCTCTCTTTTTGAGGGCTCAGTGGGGGGGGAGTCTCTTACACCCTGCCCCCTACAGTATTTTCACCCTTAGATGATATGCTAAAATTGGCACGATGCTCCTGACTATCACCCTTTATTTTTGGGTCAACCCTGTTTTGGTGGTGATGATGATTAATCCCCAGACACATGTCTTCGGCTGTCAGTTGCGTTGGTTGAGGTAAATTTGGGTTTACAGGAAATCTTCGACTTTTAACTAGAACCAACCTTGAAATTTCCATGGCTCAGTGAATTTTACTAAGTTGTCAAGTGAATTTTGCCCCGTTTTACGACCTGTCTTGCCGTAGTCGTTAAGTGAATCACTGCAGTATTTAAGTCAGTAACACTGTTGTTAAGTGAATCCAGCTTTCCCCCATTGGCTTTGCTTTTCAGAAGGTCGCAAAAGGGGAATCACGTGACCCCCGGGACACGGCGACCGTCATAAATATGAGTCCGTTGCCAAGCGCCTGAATTTTGATCATGTGACTGTGGGGATACTGCGACAGTTGTTAAGTATGAAAAATGGTCATAAGTCACTTTTTTTTCTCTGTTGTAACTTCGAACAATCACTAAATGAACGGGTGTAAGTCGAGGACCTACCTGTATTTATTTATCTGAGCAAGAGGGAGAACTAAGTAGGAAACCACCCTCTCCCGGCATGATAATACAGGTAGTCCTCAATTTACGACCACAGTAGACCCCCAACATTTCCGTTGCGAAGTGAGACCTCTGTTAAGTGAATTTTGCTCCATTTTACGGCCTGTCTTGCCACAGTCGTTAAGTGGATCGCCGCAATTGTTAAGTTAGTAACAGGGTCGCTAAATGAATCTGACTTCCCCCATTGACTTTGCTTGGCTGAAGATCGCAAAAGGGGATCACGTCATAAATATGAATCCATTGCCGAGCGTATGAATTTTGATCACGTGACCGGGGGGGCTGCTGCAACGGTCGTACGTGTGAGAAAACGGTCATAAGTCATTTTTTTCAGTGACGTAACTTTGAACAGTCGCTAAGTTGTAAGTGAGGACTATTGTAAGTCTGTTGTAAGTCGAGGACTATCTGTACTAGCTTAAAAACACCTAGGACAGGGGTAGGCAACCTTGGCTCTTTTATGACTCAGGAATTCTGGGAGTTGAAGTCCACGAGTCATAAAAGAGCCAAGGTTGCCTACCCCTGACCTAGGAGGATCCTTATTCCCACTGATTTCCCCAGAGGCTTCACTGGCCTGGGTCCTAGCTGGCTGCTACCTTCGCTGGAAAATTGCTTTCTGAATCATAAACTATTTTGCAAACATGGCATAAGAATATAAAGATAACTCTTGCTGGCTGAAAACCCATACCGCTCCTAGCAGTAGTCATGATTGTGGTTGATTATGGGAATTGATGTGAGCACTGGTGGCGGCGTTCTTCTGAGAATCTGTACAATGGACCTCTTAGCCCTGAATGATTCAAGTCAGATGCCAGAGCCAGGATCTTCAAGATAAGACCTTCCCCACCACCCATCCTTCCAGCGATCAGATTCAGGGTTCTCTCCTGAACTTTTAATTTAGAATTAAATTAGAGAAGGCCAAGGAATTGAGGGTTTTTTTTCTCTGTATGCCCAAAAATGTCCTGCCTTCTCTGAACTGAGCAGTATGGCCTTTACCATGTTTTAATAATAATGATGATGATGATGATGATGATGATGATGATGATGATAAAGTTGGAAGGGACCTTGGAGGTCATCTAGTCCAACCCCCTGCTCAGGCAGGAAACCCTATACCATTTCGGACAAATGTCTAGCCAGTTTCTTCTTAAAAACTTCCAGTGTTGGCGCATTCACCGCTTCTGGAGGCAGGTTGTTTTCAGTCCCAAATTTAACAACAACAACAACAAAACAACAATAGTAATAATAATAATAATAATAATAATAATAATAATAATAATAATAATAATAATAATAATAATAATAATAATAATAATAATAAAAAAAAAAGTTGGAAGGGACCTTGGAGGTCATCTAGTCCAACCTCCTACTCAGGCAGGAAACCCTATACTGGGGTAGGCAACCTTGGCTCTTTTATGACTCGTGGACTTCAACTCCCAGAATTCCTGAGCCATCATAGCTCAGCTTGGAAACCTCTCCCTTTCCCCTCAGCATGGCTGGCTCAGGAATTCTGGGAGTTGAAGTCCACAAGTCATAAAAGAGCCAAGGTTGCCTACCCCTGCAAACCATTTCAGACAAATGGCTGTCTAGTCTCTTCTTAAAACTTCCAGTGTTGGAGCATTCACCGCTTCTGGAGGCAGGTTGTTCCGCTGATTAATTGTTCCCACTGTCAGGAAATTTCTCCTTAGTTCTAGGTTGCTTCTCTCCTTGGTTAGTTTCCATCCGTTGCTTCTTGTCCTGCCTTCAGGGGCTTTGGAGAAGAGCTTGACTCCCTCTTCTTTGGGGCAGCCCCTGAGATATTGGAACACTGCTATCATGTCTCCCCTCGTCCTTCTCTTCATTAAACTAGACATTCCCAATTCCAGCAGCCGTTCCTTATTTCTTGTTTCTTTCTCTGAACTCCTAGCTACCAAGTTTCCATCATTGCATGCTGCCCTCAAAACACATTTTCCCAAGATAGCTTTAGGCAGGAAGCTAGCTATTAATCCACAATTACAGGTAGTCCTCAACTTACGACCACAATTGAGCCCCAAATTTCTGTTGCTGAGACATTTGCTAAGTGAGTTTGGGCCCATTTTACAACCTCTCTTGCCACGGTCGTTAAGTGAATCCCTGCAGTTTTCAAGTTAGTAACATGGTTGTTAAGTGAATCTGGCTTCCCCATTGGCTTTGCTCGTCAGAAGGTCGCAAAAGGGGATCACGTGACACCTCTAGTCCCCTTGTGCTTTAATTCCTACGGGGAAAGTTTGCTGAGTTACAGGGAATTCTCGAGTTGAAGTCCATGCATCTTAAAAGTTGGTAAGGTTGAGAAACACTGGATTAGACATTATAGGAGGAACTTGACAGGAAGAGCTGTTTATTAGTGGAACATGTTACTGCTTGGAGTAGTTTCTTCCCTTTTACTGGAAGTTTTCAAAGAGACGCTGGATCGCAATCTGTTGAGGTTGGTGTAGGGCAGTATTCCTCAATCTCGGCAACTTGAAGATAGGTGGACTTCAGTTCCCAGAATTCTTCCGCCAGCGTGCTGGCAGGGGAATTCTGGGAGTTTGAAGTCCACCCATCTTCAAGATGCCAAGGTTGAGAAAGCCTGCTATAGGGGGTTGAACTTGACGACCTCTTAGGTCCCTCCTACGATTCTATGAAATCTGGAGGACATCAGATTGAGGTAACTTCCTGTCTAAAATTGGAAATAAATCCAACATGGAATCTAGGACATCTGTATCCTGCACCCTTCCAAACAGAGCAACTTACACCAAATCCCAACGATTTGTCCGAGCAAGAATCTCTCTAGTCCATTTTGGAAGTATTGCAAAGACCCTGATGGTTTTGCCTCCAAAGTTGCCACGGGGCAGGCAAGGAACCCAAACAGCCCATTGTAAGGATCCTAATATTTTTGTAAAAGTTTTTTTCCCCCCAATGTACTCTTTGACTACAGCAGTGGTGGCGAACCTATGGCACGGGTGCCAGAGGCGGCACTCAGAGCCCTCTCTGTGGGCACGCGTGCCGTCGCCCCAGTCCTAGGCCTTCAGCTGGGTTTTATAAAACCTTTTCGCTTTAGGCCTCCACCGCCGTGTACCCAAAAAAAAAGGTTCAATCAATCAGTCAATTTCAACTTCTCGCGGGAAAAAAAAAGATCTTGCAAAGTTGGAATTGATTGATTGAACTTTTTAGTCCCACCCAGTCTGCTGTTATCACCGCAGCCACGCCCACCCAATGGGCCACGCCCACCCGGCACCCGACGATGCATAAGTGGGTTTTGGGTTGCAGTTTGGGCACTCGGTCTCTAAAAGGTTCGCCATCACTGGACTACAGCCAAATGGCTTTTCAACTTTAAACCTAGCATAGACAATCCTGCTTTTGCAAGCTGCCTTTTTTACAATGGAAGTGGATCCCAAGCCAAGGTCACCCAATGCCAGGCGATCCGATCCCCCCACCAAAGCAAAAGGATCTCCAGGCCAAATAGGATATTTAAGTTCCTTTCCTGTATGGTTAAATGAAACTCCAATGAAAACATACAGGTAGTCCTCGACTTACAACAGTTCATTTAGTGACGGTTCAAAGTGACAACGGCACTGAAAACAAAGCGACTTACGACCGTTTTTCACACTTATGACTGTTGCAGCATCCCCTGGGTCACGTGATCAAAATTCGGATGCTTGGCAACTGACTCGTATTTATGACGGGTTGCGGGGTCTCAGGGTCATGTGACCATCTGACGAACAAAGTCAATGGGGAAGCCAGATTCACTTAACCATCATGTTACTAACTTAACTGTAATGATTCACTTAACAGTTGTGTCAAGAAAGGTCATGAAATGGGGCAAAACTCACTTAACAAATGTTCCTCACTTAGCAACGTAAATTTTCTGCTCAATTGTGTTCGTACGTCGAGGACTACCCTGTAGTCAGTATGGTTACTCTCCAGTGACCTACTCAGTGTTCCTCTTTTGTCTGATTAAAAATCAGAATTGTAGGTATTCCAGAGGTGGTGGAGGTCATATTCAACTCCAGGGCATGAGCTTAAGAAATTCTGGTTCACTAGACGTGAACTAGAAAGAGTGCAGAGAAGAGCAACAAAGATGATCAGGGGACTGGAGGCTAAAACATATAAGGAACGGTTGCTGGAATTGGGTATGTCTAGTTCAGTGATGGCGAACCTTTTAGAGACCGAGTGCCCCAAAACTGGCCACACCCCTGCTCCATTCCCTGCCCCGCCCCCACTCCGCCCCTGCCTGCCTGCAGGGCCACTCACCGCCTCCAGGGCCCGCTGCAGATTGCCCAGGCAGCCTAGCAACGCCATGGCGGCCACACCCTCTGCGCCCCACAGCATCAACTATGCGTGATGGGGTGTGAGGACAGAGTCTTGTCTACGCTGCCTGGCTGCCATGTCCTTGGCTGCGCTGCTCCGCGTGGGCCACGCTCGGGGGCGACTCTCCTCCAGGGGGGCTGCTGGTGAGGAGGGGGTCACGGAGGGAGGCGAGGCTGGGGCAATGGTATGTGTGCCCACAGAGAGGACTCCGAGTGCCGCCTCTGGCACCCGTGCCATAGGTTCGCCACCACTGGTCTAGTTTAACGAAGAGAAGGACGAGGGGGGACATGATAGCAGCGTTCCAGTATCTCAGGGGCTGCCCCAAAGAAGAGGGAGTCAAGCTATTCTCCAAAGCACCTGAAGGCAGGACAAGAAGCAACGGATGGAAACTAACCAAGGAGAGAAGCAACCTAGAACTAAGGAGAAACTTCCTGACAGTGAGAACAATTAACCAGTGGAACAACCTGCCTCCAGAAGCGGAGAATGCTCCAACACTGGAAGTTTTAAAGAAGAGACTGGACAGCCATTTGTCTGAAATGGTGTAGGGTTTCCTGCCTGAGCAGAAGGTTGGACTAGATGACCTCTAAGGTCCCTTCCAACTTTATTATTATTATTAAGTCTAAATAAGCCTGACTTTCTTTAAAAAAAAAAATGCATTGCCCCATGCTGCTAGAGCACAATGACTCAATCTTAGCAACTTCCAGACCTGTGGACTTCAACTCCCAGCATTCCCCAGTTAGCCTTACTGGCTGGGGAATTCTGGGAACTGAAGTCCGCAGGTCTTAAAAGTTGCCAAGGGAGAGCTCTTTGTTTGTACCTGTTTGCGGTTCATGCAAACGA
>NW_015388358.1:134207-138617 GCF_001527695.2 Protobothrops mucrosquamatus | reverse complement strand
GCAGTATAGATTGGAAATGTGCCTTTTCTTACCTCAACATGTCCCCTAGTTAATAACAAGTCTCTGAACTACGCACAGATTTCAGCAGACAAACAGCAGGATCCAGTGCCTCTGAGTTTCATATGCACCCCTGAATTTTTAGACATAAACTTGGCTTGCCCGGACAAAATTTCTTGTACGGCGTTTCTTCAAGCTTTCTTAGGCTGTATAGTCTGTCTGGGATGGAAATCATAGGAAATTGTCCAGAGTGGGAAACGGCCAGCGCTTTTCAAGGAAGGATTTAAAACTCTGCCCCTTTTCCCCCCCACTTCTCCAAAATACCCCCTTTCCTGATTTTTTACTCCTAGTTCTGTTTTCAACCTGGTGCTTCAGATTGTGGTGTACTCGCTGTGACTACCGCCCGCTTTGTTCTTAGAAAGCAGGGCTAAGAAGGGTGAATTCCACGTTAATTTTTTCTTAGTGTGCTTTGGATGAAGATTCCCCCACATCTCACGTGCAACGGTGTGTATGTAGGGCTCTCTACATCGCTCTCATCTTAAAAACAATGGGATTTATTTACTTATTTACTTACTTGCTGATTTATTTATTTACTTACTTGTTTGTTTGTTCCTCCGCCCTTATGACGGGGGAAATTATCCCAATCGTAATCGTGCCCAAAACTTCTGTAGCTAAGCGAGACGTTGGTTAAGCGAATTTTGCCTCATTTTGTGACCTTTCTCGCCGCCGTTGTTAAGTGAATCGCTGCAGTTGTTAAGTTAGTAGCGTGGTTGTAAGGCGAACCTGGCTTCCCCCACTTGACTTTGCTTGTCAAAAGGTCGCAAAAGGGGAATCACATGATTCCCGGGACACTGCAACCGTCCTAAAAGTGAGCCAGTTGCCAAGTGTCTGAATTTCGATCACACGATCCTGGGGATTCTTCAGCACCTGCCAGTGTGAACACTGGTCTTAAGACGCTTTTTTCTAGTGCCGTTGTAACTCTGGACGGTCAACAGATGAACATTTATAAGTCAAGGACTACCTGTACTTTTATAAATAACTCAAGGCGGTGAACCTGCCTATTCCGCTTCCTATTTTCCCCATAACAACAAACCTCCGAGTTGAGTTGGGCTAAGAAAGAAGGAACTGGCTCAAAGTCACCCAGCTGGCTTTCATGCCTATGGGAGAACTAGAACTCACGTCTCCTGGTTTCTAGCCTTGTGGCTTAAGCACTCGACCAAACTGGCTCTGGATAAATTACAGATAGTCCTTGACTTATGACCGGTCACTTAGTGATCATTCAAAGATATCCGGACCACGCTTGTATTCTCTCTCTCTCTCTCCCTCTCCCTCTCCCTTTCCCTCTCCCTCTCCTTCACTCCCTCCCTCTCCCTCCCTTCCTCTCTCCCTCTCCCTCTCCCCNCTCCCCCCCTCTCTCTCCCCCTCTCCCTCCCTCCTTCCTTCTCTCCCTCTCTCTCTCCCTCTCCCTCCCCTCCACTTCCTCTCTCTCTCTCTTCACACACACACACACACACACACACACACACACACACTGCGGTCATGTGACTGCATGCCGGGTGCTTGGCATCCAACCTGCATTTATGACCATTGGCAGTATCTAGTGGTCATATGATCATTTTACGATGGTTTTGCCAAACAAACCAAAAAAGTGCAGCCGTCCCCAGCCTTTCTGGCTCCACGGACTGGCAGCGGTGGAAGGGGGAGGGGAGGGCTTCATGCACGCAACCTAATCCCGGGCAGGCAGAAATGAAGCTTCGTGCACTCGGCCGCCGCTTGCGCGGCCCAGTTCCCAACAAGCTGCAACCCAGAACTCGGCCGCAGCCCCGGGGTTGGGGACCCTTGCTGTAGTGAACCATTGGTTTGCTTAATGACCGTGACTTGCTTAACAGCCACTTCAAAAAAAAGGTCATAAAATTCGATTGCTGGTGTGGGTGACCTGTACCTGTGACCATCATTGACTTGTGACCACGATGGGCAGGCTCCATTATGGTCCTAAGTCAAGGACTACCTGTATAACTTAGCTAATTTAGCTTTATCTCTCCGCAAACTTCACCGCTTGCCAGAAATCGCGCCCGATCCGCTGTCTTCCTGTTTGTATTTTTAAAAATTTCTTCCACTCATTCTCTTGTCTTCAGTAAGCTTTCCACCAAACTACCCAAATCCATTTTCTAAATTTATTTATAATTTTAACCCTTTGCAACTCCTCACTTGTGTGAGACTGAACGGTTAACATGGATGGGGTTCTTTTCCAGTTCAGTCGTGCCTGATTCTCGAAGAGTATCTGGACAATCCCTTCTGATTTCTTGGAAATGTTTTTTTTAGAAGGGGTTTGCCATTGCTTTCTTCTCAGGGCTGAGAGAGACTAACTGGCTCAAGGTCACCCAGCTGGCTAAATGCTAAGGCAGGACTAGAACTCACTGCCTCCTGGTGATTGGTCCAAATTCACCCAGTTGCCTTTCATGCCTAAGACAGGATTAGAACTCGCAGTCTCATGCTGATTGGCCCAAAGTCAACAGGTTGGCTTTCATGCCTAAGGCAGGACTAGAACTCAGAGTCTCCCAGTTTCTAGCCTGGTGCCTTAACCATTATACCAAACTGGCTTTCTTAACATGCATTAAAAAAGTAGAACTAACAACAGTAACAATAACAACACTCCAGAGCAGTGTTTGTCAACCTCAGCAACTTTTAAGATGTGTGAACTTCAACTCCCAGAATTCTCCAGTTAACCTTACTGGTTGCAGAATCCTGGGAATTGATGTCCACCCTAACTTCAATAACTTTGAATTTTGATTAGCACTGCTTATAGCAGGAGGAAAAAAAAGTCAAAGAATTGCTATCTTGGTATTTGCTTGCTCCAGAAGGATCCTTATTAAGAGAGGGAATACAGCATTTATTTATTACAGTATTTATTTGTAAATGTGGTATGTATATAGGCATTGATTGATTGATTGATTGATTTGATTTATATATTATATATATTGTCAATTTATATAATCACATATTCAGCACACAACCCAGGGCAGTGTACATCACTAAAGAATATTAATAATCCTAATCATAAATCCCTTCAAAATATACCAAACTGGGATTACGTATGTTATTATTTATAGGAGTTTTTCCATGCTTTCTAGCAGAATAATTCTCTCATTCCTTCTTTGGAAGAATAGCTAACTGAATTAAATTAATCCTAACTAAATAAATTAAACTAAAAAAATAATTAAATGTCCCATCCATTTGACCTTTCGTAAAGGCCTTAAAGCCTGCCTCTGCTGATTGGCCTGAAACTCGGATGGGGGGGGTATGTTATGTTAGAATTGGTTGGTGGATTAAAAGATCCCACCTCCTCTCTATTGTACACCCTCCCACACCATGTTTCGCTGTTTCTTTGTTAACTTTAATGTGTATGTACTATCTTATCGTTTTAATTCTTCTATAATATCGTTGTATTGTAAGCCGCCCAGAGTCGCAGGACAGCGAAATGGGCGGCGAATAGATTTAATAAATAAGTAAATTCTGATAGTATGTTTCAGCCTCAAGAATCACCCCATAAAAAAGGTAAATCGGATGTGGAATTCAATTTTGTGCCACATCCGAAATTTGGGTTTTCTTATCTGTGGAACGATCAATAACTTTTACTCATTTATCTCAGCTACCGCTTAGGGTTTATAGCTTTGTTAGCGATGAACTGCGTGAACTGAAGTAGTAACAGTAATAGTAATTGTAGTAGTAGTAGTAGTAGTAGAAATAGTAGTAGTAGTAGTAGTAGTAGTAGTAGTAGTAATAATAATAATAATAATAATAATAATAATAATAATAATAATAATAATAAAGTTGGAAGGGACCTTGGAGGTCATCTAGTCCAACCCCCTGCTCAGGCAGAAAACCCTATACCATTTCAGACAAATGGTTGTCCAGGATTAAAAACTTCCAGGGTTGGAGCACTCACAGCTTCTGGAGGCAGGTTGTTCCACTGGTTAATTGATTAATTGTTCTGTCAGGAAATTACGTTCAGTTTAATGTCCAGTAATGATAATTACCTGCAACTTTCATTTTCTTCTACTTTCTCTATATTTCTTAATTATTCATTCATTCATTCAATTCATTCATTCAAATTTAATTTATATACCGCCCTTCTCCCATAGGACTCAGGGCGGTTCACAGCATATTTAAAAAACAGATACTATACACAATACAAAAAATACAAAAAATACAACAATACAACAATATAAACCCCAATAAAACCGAATTAAAAACCAAATATTGACGGCTGTGTTTCCAATTAAAATTGCTTCTAAAATCATCCCTACCTAAAATCCTCCCTAGGTCAGGCCCGCTTGCTGAAAAAGCCATGTCTTGAGGGCGCGGCGGAAAGTAAGGAGATCCGGAATCATCCGGATCTCGGGGGGCAGTTCG
>NW_015388358.1:130069-132159 GCF_001527695.2 Protobothrops mucrosquamatus | reverse complement strand
GGTAAACCAGGGAGCCAATCGAGATCTACGTCGGGTCAGAGGCCGCAAAGGCACGACTCGGTCCAATGCTGCGGCGGCAGTTGTCTCCCAAGCCGCCGCCTGATTTTCCGCCGAGTCGTGGACCAGATCCTCCGGATAAGGCCCAAGCTCCGTCAGGAACCTCTCAGGGTCCATCAGTCGCCTGGGACGGAACCATCTAAGCGGTTCCGTCTCCCTGCGGCGAGGGGGAGCGGTCCGGAAGTCCATCCTTAGGAGAGAATGATCTGACCATGACAAGGGCTCAATAACTATCTCCCCTAATGCCAGGTCATTCTGCCACTGGCCTGAGACAAAAATCAGATCCAGCGTGTGTCCACCCGTGTGAGTGGGGGCCTGAATTAATTATATACCTTTCTTAATTATATGCCTTTTGTTTATGCTCTCTCAGCATATTAAATAAACAAAATAGAGTAAGGAGGATAGAACACTAAGAAAAGGGTTCTTAAGTGAAATTTGCCACACTTTACGACCTTTCTTGCCACAATTATTAAATGAATCACTGCAATTGTCGAGTTAGTAACAAGGTTGTTAAGCGAATCTGGCTTCCCCCTTTGACTTTGCTTGCCAGAAGGTGGCCAAAGGGGATCACATGACCCCGGGACACTAGCAACCGTCATAAGTATGAACCAGTTGCCAAGCATCTGAATTTTGATCACATGACTGTGGAGGATGCTGCAACAGTTGTAAGTGTGAAAAACAGTCATAAGTAGCTGTTTTCAGTGGCATTATAACTTTGAATGGTCAATAAATGAATTGTTGTAAGTCGAGGACTATTTACAGGTAGTCCTTGACTTTCAAGAGTTTGTTTAGTGACCGCTTGAAGTTGGAACAGCACTGAAAAAAGTGGCTTATGGCCGTTCTTTACACTTATGACTGTTGCAGCATCCCTGTGGTCACGTGATCAAAGTTCAGACATGTGGCAACCGGCTCATACTTATGACCATTGCAATGTCCCGGGGTCATGGGACCCCCTTCTGACAAGCAAAGCCAAAGGGGGAAGCCGGATTCACTTAACAACCGTGTTACTAACTTAACAACTGCAGTGATTTACTTAACAACTGTGGCGAAAATGGATGTAAAATGGGGCAAAATGCACTTAAGGAATGTTTCACTTAACAGAAATTTTGGCCTCAGCTGATGTGGAGAACTACCTATATTTTAAACATCACCACAGATTCTTTGACAAGATCTTAGAGAGGATTGGCAAAGCGAAGAAAAACACCTAAGGGCACAGGTAGGCAACCTTGGCTCTTTTATGACTGGTGGACTTCAACTCCCAGAATTCCTGAGCCAGCCACGCTGAGGGGAAAGGGAGAGGTTTCCATGCTGAGCCATGCTGGCTCAGGAATTCTGGGAGTTGAAGTCCAGGAGTCATAAAAGAGCCAAGGTTGCCTACCCCTGCCTAAAGTAATCCTCGACTTACAGCTACAATTGGGAACAAAATTTTAATCGCTAATCAAAGTTTGATCAAGGGAATCACACCTGATTTTTGCCAAATCACTGCAGTTTTTAAGTGAATGATGTCATTAAATGAATCTGGCTTCTCCCCCCCGCCCCCCGCTCCATTGTCTTTGCTTGTCGGAAGCCAGCTGGGAAAGTCTCAAATGGGGATCGTGTGACTGTGGGACTCTTCAACCACTAAAAATAAATGCAATAGCAATAGCACTTGGATTTATAGACGCTTCACAGTGCTTTACAACCCTCTCTGAGTGGTTTACAGAATCAGCATGTCACCCCCCCACCCCCAAACAATCTGGATCCTCATTTTACCGACCTCGGAAGGACAGAAGGTTGAGTCAACCTTGAGCCCTGTCATGATCGAACTGCTGGCAGTGGGCAGAGTCAGCCTGCAATGCTGCATTCTAACCCCGGCTTCTCTGCGCCACCAGATAAGGGCTCCTGGGATTTAAGGAGGGCGAGGTCTCCATCGCTTCCTCCTCAAAGGGATTCCATGCCAGCCACTCTCTTAACTCCACCCTCGACTTCAGTTGCTGATTCCACCACAGGCCGTGATGCTTAGGGTGGAAAGGCCAGCCAGGAGACCTGCCGCC
>NW_015388358.1:125840-129889 GCF_001527695.2 Protobothrops mucrosquamatus | reverse complement strand
ATGCTGCATTCTAACCCCGGCTTCTCTGCGCCACCAGATAAGGGCTCCTGGGATTTAAGGAGGGCGAGGTCTCCATCGCTTCCTCCTCAAAGGGATTCCATGCCAGCCACTCTCTTAACTCCACCCTCGACTTCAGTTGCTGATTCCACCACAGGCCGTGATGCTTAGGGTGGAAAGGCCAGCCAGGAGACCTGCCGCCCTCTTCCATTGGAGCATCACGGCTTCGCTAACCTGGCACAAATGAATAGCAGTAGCACTTAGACTTATATACCGCTTCACAGTGCTCTACAGCCCTCTCTGAGCGGTTTACGGAGTCAGCATCTTGTTCACACACACCCCCAAACAATCTGGATCCTCATTTTACCGAACTCAGAAGGATGGAAGGCTGAGTCAACCTTGAGCCGGTCAGGATCGAACTGCTGGGAGTGAGCAGACTCAGCCTGCAATACTGCATTCTAACCACTGTGCCACCACAGCTCCTATATATCTATATATCTATATCTATATATTTATCTATCTATCTATCTATCTATCTATCTATCTATCTATCTATCTATCTATCTATCTATCTATCTATCTATCTATCTATCTATAATATTTGTCATGTGTCTGATTAACGAAACACTTAAAAGGACTTTCGGGCATATTTTCTCCTAAAAGCATTTATTAAGGTTACAGAGACGTCAGTACAGCATGGTGGAAATGCTTAGGTCTGGCTTCTCTTCCGTTAAGCATACATTCCAAGCATTTTTCCCTGCCTCTATTTTGGGGTCATGGTTCACATCTTCCAATTAACTTGGAAGATGTGATTTACTTCCGGTTTGGGCTATCCTTATTCTCCTCCCTTTTTCCCTGTTGCCTGGTTTAACTATAAAAATACCAGACAGTTCTGCATATTGTCAAAGCAAGAATATACAGTATTTGCAGCGTTGACAATATTCATATATTATAAATATATGCACCCAAAGTTTGAGCGTCTGAATATGGGGATGCTGTAATTGGTGTAGTGCCTTTTTTCAGTGCCATTGGAACTCTGGTTGCTAAACAAATGGTTGTAAGTCAAGGACCACCTGTATTTTCCTCCCTTTCAATTGCAGATTTATATGGAATAGGATTGGGCAACCCAATTACAGGAAAAGTCATCTATATTCAGAAATCGGCTGGTATTCTACAGATGGGTGTCTACTTCTTATTGACACAACAAACCCTCCCTTGATGGGGATAAAACATTTTTGTATAATCTGTTACAGGCAGCCGTCCTGCAAATTGCTGTTTTCTTGGCACTTCAGCTATAAATTTTTCTCTTAGCAGAAATAGAGGAAATTTGAAAAATCTGGCCTTGCGCAACAGTGTATGCCAAATATTATTTTGCTCTTTATTTCACATTGGTCAAAAAGCCAGCTAATTAAAAGATTAACATACCAACACATGCCAGAGTGATATATTCAGGACTAATGCATCTAAAATAGTATAACAGAAATTATTGCCCATTATTTCAAAAAGGTGCAAAGACCAAAACAATCTTAGAATTCTTTTAATAATTGCATTGACCAAAACAATCTTGGGGTTCTTTTACTGCTGCGTCTCAACCTGGATTTATATGCTGTTCTTCCAGGATCCCTGAACGTTTGTATTTCTGAGGATCCTGAGACCAATTTGGTTTAGTGTTTAAGGCACCGGGCTTGAAACTAGGAAACAGTGAGTTCTAGTCCAGGGCTTTTCAACCTTTTCACCCATTGTACCACTTTTAGGATATGGCAATATCCGAGTACCACCAGTCGCCTAACAAGGGGTCAAAAACTTGATGACCAAAAAAAAAGGAAAAAAGTGATAAAGTACAAGTAATCCTCGACTTACAACAGTTTGCTTAGTGACTGTTCGAAGTTACAGTGGCACTGAAAAAAGTGCCCTCCAAGCCACAGCCGAGCAAGATACCTGCCTGCCCGCCCGGCGGCGCTCTTCCTCCTGTCCGAGGTTTTCATTGTGAGCATTTCTGTTGAGGATTGGCAGCGGGGATGGGGTGGGGGGGTGTTTGGTTTTTATTCCCCCTGTATGCTGATTGGTTGCAGCAGGTTTTGGTCACATCACATGATCCTGGGACACTGTGACCGTCATAAATATGAATCAGTTGCCAAGCATCTGAATGTAAATCACAAGACCCTGGAGATGCTGCAACATTCCAGCTGATCGGCGCTTCTTCTGGACTCAGCAGAAGCGCCAGGATCAGTGCTGCTTTCCAGCTGATTGGTGCTTTTTCTGAGCTCAGCAGAAGCACCAGGATCAGTGCCGAGCTCCAGCTGGATCCTGGCGCTGATCCTGGCGCTTCCGCTGAGCCCTGACAGCCCTGCCGCTCCAGCCATCTCTCGCTCAGGCTTGTGTGGTGCTGCCACCAGTTCAGCTCATTCCCCTCCCCTGCTACCACTTTTCTAGGATGGTCGCATACCACCTGCCAGGTGCCAATGTACCACAGGTGGTACCCGTACCACTGGTTGAAAAGCCCTGTTCTAGTCCCACCTTAGATATGAAAGCCGGTTGGGTAACTTTGGGCAATCACCAGGAGACAGTGAATTCTAGTCCCGCTTTAGACATAAAAGCTGTCTGGATTACTTTGGGCCAATCCCCAAGAGACTGTGAGACTGTGCAAAGTCAATGGGGGAAGTCTGATTTGCTTAACAACCACATGATTCGCTTAACAACTGCAGTGATTTACCTAACAATAAAATTGGGCATGACTCGTTTAACAACCGCCTTACTTAGCTGTGGAAATTCCGTTCCCAATAGTGGTCATAATTTGAGGACCGCATATGACCTGGTGCTGGGAAAGAGTCTCCACTGCAGCTCTGCAAGAGCTGTCAATCAAAGCAAATGTGAACAGTCTTGGGAAGGATCCCAGTTCCAGAGAGAAGCCACCGTTTCAATTTGCATTAAGAAAATCCCAGTGTGACGGTGCTAGCAATCCGGCGCCTGGTGTTGTATATCATTTTGTTGGGTGTTAAATTCCAGGTTAGGTGGATTTATTGCTCGCATCTATACACAGGGACCTACCGGTAGTTCGCTATTTAGGGCCACAATTGAGCCCAAAATTTCTGTCGCTAAGTGACGCATTTCTTAGGTGAGTTTTGCCCCATTTTACGACCTTTATTGTCACAGTTGTGAACGGAATCACTGCAGTTAAGTTAGGAACACGGTTTTTAAGTGAGCCTGGCTTCCCTATTGACCTTGCTTGTTAGAATGGGATCACATGACCCCGGGACTCGGCAACGGCCATAAATACGAGTCAGTTGCCAAGCGGCTGAATTTCGATCACGTGACCACTCGGATGCTGCAACGGTCGTAAGTTTGAAGAACGGTCATAAGTTACTTTTTTTCAGTGCCGTTGTAACTTTGATCGGTCACTAAACAAACTGTTGTAGGTCGAGGACTACCTGTAATACATTAAGAGACAGCACTAAATTGGTTCTAGATAACAGTTAACGGAACTCAAAATGGATTCGAACGTACACCATTTGTGAGAACGTAAAGACTCCAGGCTGATCCCTCTCTTGACTCCACCCAAGACTCTGTATGTCCTTCTACTCCCCACATTTTCTTCATTTAAGTATGGTAGATTTTTCATTTTATTTATTTGTACCCGCCTTTATTATTTTTACAAAATGCTCAAGGCAGCAATCACATGCCACAGACCTTCCTCCTCCTATTTTCCCCACAACAGCAACTCTGTGAGGTGGGTTCTTCTGAGAGAGAGAGTGACTGGCTCAAAGTCACCCAGCCGACTTTCATAGCTAAGGCAGGACTTGAACTCACTGTCTCCTCCCCTCGGGCGGTGTTGGGAGGGACTCGTCGCTCCCACATAACACCGCTTTTGCGTGAGCTGCACTGGCTGCCGGTGGCCTTCCGGGTGCGCTTCAAGGTGTTGGTTACCACGTTTAAAGCGCTCCATGGCATCGGACCTGGGTATCTTCGAGACCGTCTTCTGCCGCAGATTGCCTCCCATCGACCGGTACGCTCCCACAGAGCGGGCCTCCTCAGGGTGCCGTCGGCCAAACAGT
>NW_015388358.1:122658-125593 GCF_001527695.2 Protobothrops mucrosquamatus | reverse complement strand
TGGCTTTTCCATCAAGCGGGATTGGCCTAGGGGGGGATTTTATAGGGATTTTAAAGGGATTTTATAATATTAAACTTAATACAGGTTATTTAATATATATTTTAATTTGGCTTTTAGAGATATTTATTGTATTGTACTGTTTTTATTTACCTGTAAGCCGCCCTGAGTCCCTCGGGAGAAGGGCGGGGTATAAATGGGAAAAATAAATAAATAAATAAATAGACCAGGGGTCTTCAGACTTGGCCCTTTTATAACTCGTGGACTTCCACTCCCAGAATTCCTCAGCCAGGCACGCTGGCTGAGGAATTCTGGGAGTGGAAGTCCACGAGTCATAAAAGGGCCAAATTTGAAGACCCCTGTTCTAGACTGGTGCCTTAGCTACTGGACCAAACTGGTTCATGGCTGGTGGTTCTATGCTAGGAGATACGCTTTGAACTAGGCACAAAGTTACTTCTTGAATTCAGATGCCCTCAAGCTAATTGTGTGGCTTTAATTTGTTCCTATTAAGCTTAATGGAGCTTAAACCCTCAGGCTAAATGTGTTTAAGCTGCTGAGGTAATTTTGCTGCTTTAATTTGTTTACATTTTGTAACTATTGATTCATACCATTCTGCCTCAGGTTTTCTGCTCCGCCTACCCTATCTCACATGTATCTCTCTCTCTCTCTGTGTGTCTGTGTGTGTGTCTGTGTGTCTGTGTGTCCCCAGATGGGCACATTCAGCTCCCAGATATACTGTAGATCTGAGGTATCCAACCTTGGCAACTTTAAAACTTGCAGATTTCAGCTCCCAGAATTCCCCAGCCAGCTATGCTAGCTGTGGAATTCTGGGAGTTGAAGTCCACAAGTCTTAAAGTTGCCGAAGTTGAACACCCCTGTCATAAGACAGGGCCTTTGCTTTCATCCAGGAAATGTGAATGGAGCATAATTAAATGTTGTCGGTAGTTTGCTCTATGTTCACAATCCATTAGAGTCCACTGGCTCAATATATTCAAATAAATAAATCACTACAAATAAAAAATGAATAGCAGTATCAGGGATCAGCCATCCCCCACCTGGACCCTTGAAGGGGCTAGGAAGTGCAACTACAGGTAGTCCTCGACTTAGGACCACAATTAAGCCCTGATTTTCTGTTGCTAAGGGAGACATTTGTTAAGTGAGTTTTGCCCCATTTTACGACCTTTCTTGCCACAGTTGTTAGGTGAATCACTGCAGTTGTTAAGTTAGTAACACGGTTGTTAAGTGAATCTGGCGTCTCCATTGACTTTGCTTGTCAAAAGGTCACAAAAAGCGATCCAATGACCTCGGGACACCGCAATGGTCATAAGTAGGAGCCAATTGCCAAGCATCTGAATTTTGATCATATGATCATGGGGATGCTACAAAGTGTGAAAAATTGTCAGAAGTCACTTTTTTTCAGTGCCTTTGTAACTTTGAACGGCCACTAAATGAACTGTTGTAAGTTGAGGACTGCCTGTACGTCTGTGGCCAGCACAGGGGTAAGCAGGGTTGTATAATCTATCTGAAAAACACCGAGGTAAGTCTGAGTTTCTAGATCCTATGAAATAAATCGCTCGCCTTTCGGCTTCAGAAATGTTCCAGGGATATGGATGATCCTCATGTTGCTATAATGAATGATAGATAATGCTGGATTTTTTTTCCTCCTAAATCTTTAGGATTCTGCATACAACGAACTCTCCAGCAATTCCCTCTTCTCCTCTCCCGCCGACTCCCTATCGGATATTGCCGATGCTCAGGAATTCCTGCCTGCTGACAGCCTCAACCAGGTGCCAACGATATGGGACGTCAATGTCAGTGTGCCACAACAGAACCATATAGAGGTCAGTGTCTAATCTGTCTCTCTCTCTTTTTTTCTTTCTTTTTCCTTCTTTCTCTTTCTCTTTCCCTTTATCTCTCTCTTTCTCTCTTTCTTTTTTTCTTTCTCTTTCCTAATGGACAATCACTTAAATATGAGCCAGCAGTGTGCTGCAGCTGCCAAAAAAGCCAACACACTGCATTAACAGAGGGATAGAATCAAGATCACATAAAGTGTTAATACCACTTTACAGTGCCTTGGTAAGGCCACACTTGGAATACTGATCCAGTTTTGGTCACCACGATGTAAAAAAGATGTTGAGACTCTAGAACAGCGGTTCTCAAACTATGGGTCGTGACCCCATTTGGGGTCGATCGACCATTTTACTGGGGTCGCCAAGCAAGGCTGTCCGCCATTTTTTTTCCCCTTTTCCGGCGGGTGCCTTACCTCCCTTGAGCTGGGCCAGCTGGTGGTCGGCCTGCTCCGTCTCTGCCACTTGCCAGCTACGCCTCGGCCGGTGCAGGGGGCGGAACCACGCATGCGCGGCGCTCCCGGGCAGGGAAAGTCCTCGACTTACGACTGGTTGGGTAGTCCTTGACTTACGACCGGTTTAGTCCTCGACTTACGACTGGTTTAGTTCTCGACTTACAACCGGTTGGGGGTCACGTCATTAAAAAGGTTGAGAACCACTGCTCTAGAAAGAGTACAGAGAAGAGCAACAAAGATGATTTGGGAACTGGAGGCTAAAACATAAGAAGAACAGTTGCAGGAATTGAGTACATCTAGTGTAATAAAAAGAAGGACTAGGGGTGACATGATAGCAGTGCCCCAATGTCTCAGGGGCTGCCCCAAAGACAGGGTTGTTGTTGTGGGGAAAATAGGAGGAAGGAGTATTAAATATGTTTACCACCTTGAGTCATTTTCAAAAATAATAAAGGTACAATAGAAATAAGTAAAGTACAAAATAGAAATGAATTCTTTTTTTGAATACCTCCAGTCGGGGAATCCTCAGGGCTGCAAAAAGCAGACCGATCCACTGCTTGCTTGCTTTATCTATTTGTCTGTTTGCCTGTCCATCTATCGATCTGTCTATCTTGCCTTCATTATTTTTACAAATAACTC
>NW_015388358.1:106347-118679 GCF_001527695.2 Protobothrops mucrosquamatus | reverse complement strand
CAATGATACTTTTAGCACCATCAAATAACAACATCTGCCTATCCCAGATGCTTGGGAAGGACTCAATGGGTGGATAAGAATGTCAAATCGAGTCAAAACATCTGGCTGACTGTGGAACCAACAATATGATAATGATGATTATGATAATAATAATAATAATAATAATAATAATAATAATAATAATAATAATAATAATAATAATAATGGACTGGCCTGGAATGGAATGGAATGGAATGGAATGGAATAGAATAGAATAGAATAGAATAGAATAGAATAGTTGGAAGGGACCTTGGAGGTCATCTAGTCCAACCCCCTGCTCAGGCAGGAAACCCTATACCATTTCAGACAAATGGTTACCCAATCTCTTCTTTAAAAGCTCCAGTGGTAGAGCACCGACAACCTCCGGAGGCAGGTTGTTCCACTGATTAATTCTTCTAACTGTCAAGAAATGTCTCCTTAATTCCAGGTTGCTTCTCTCTTTGGTTAGTTTCCATCAGTTGCTTCCTGTCCTGCCTTCAGGTGCTTTGGAGAATAGCTTGACTCCCTCTTCTTTGGGGCAGCCCCTGAGATACTGGAACACTGCTATCCTGTCACCCCTCATCCTTCTCTTCATTAAACTAGACATACCCAATTGCAGAAACCGCTCTTCATATGTTTTAGCCTCCTGTCCCCTGATCATCTTTGTTGCTCTTCTCTGCACACTTTCTAGAGCAGTGATGGCGAACCTTTTAGAGACCGAGTGCCCAAAAACTGCCCCCCGCTCTGCCCCCATTCCCTGCCTTGCCCCCACTCTGCCCCCCCTGCCCCGCCTGCCCACAGGACCACTCACCGCCTCCAGGGCCCGTCGCAGATCGCCCAGGCAGCCCAGCAGCGCTATGGCGGCCACACCCTCTGCCTGCACCCTGCAGCATCAACTTCACGATGGGGTGTGAGGGCAGAGTCTTATCTACGCTGCCTGGCTGCCATGTCCTTGGCTGCGCTGCTCTGTGCAGGCCACGCTCAGGGGCGACTCTCCTTCAGGGGGGCTGCTGGAGAGGAGGGGGTTGCGGGGGGAGGCAAGGCTGGGGCAGTGGCACGCGTGCCCACAGAGAGGGCTCCGAGTCCCGCCGCTGGCACCTGTGCCATAGGTTCGCCACCACTGTTCTAGAGTCTCAATATCTTTTTTACATCATGGTGACCAAAACTGGATGCAGTGTGGCCTTACCAGGATATTATAAAATCGTATTAATAATAATAAACAAGCATGATATTTCCTCCTTAATTCTGAGGTTTGATCCAGCCCACATTTCACTCACTTCCCGATTTTGCTATGAGGAATAATTATATTTCCAGTTCCTTAATAGAAGTCAAGAGTTCAACCATAGGTCTCCTGGTGTTTGGGGTTACCGTTCCGAGTAATAACTACCTCACATGCATTCTTTTCCACTTCCTATATTTTATTAAAAGCTCATAAATGTGTTTTAAAACCAACAGCTGCCGAGACAACATTAATGTTTTATAGAGAATCTAATTTAAATAACGTCAGGCATGAACAATCAGATCCACCTGTCAAGGTTTCAATTTATTGCTTTATTGCATACAGGAATCTTCTTAGTTTAACAGTTTGCACCTGGGTAAAACTAGGAAGTTGTCCTCTTGTGACTCTGTAGAGCAGACATGTCAAACACAAGGCCTGGGGGAGAGGATGCGGCCCGTAATGTGGTTTCATGCGGCCCGCGAAGCCATCCTGGAAACAGTGAGGGAATGGCCCCCGCTGCCTTGGCCCTGGCCCAGGCCAGCCGGTAGCCAATGTACAATTTTGTGGTGGCCATCTATGCTGAAACGCATTCAGTCTTAGCTCCACAAGGCCGTCCGGAAACAGCGAGGAACCAGCCCCTGCTGTGTCGGCCCTGCCCCCTGGGTGCATGCTGGGGAGGGGTCACCCTTTGTGAGGAATGAAGAAATGGACCATCGCCTGGAAGTGGTCCTGGTCCCACCCCCCCCTCTGCCAGAGCCCCTCAGATCTGTCCCACTCCTGCCCAGGCCCCCACAGGCACCCTTGACGCGAACGATGTAGAGCTGGCCGTGCCCACCCAGTAGGCACACCCACTCCAGCCGTGCCCACCTAGTAAGCAGTGCCCACCCTGGCCACACCTACCTGCCCCCCCCCGAGGACAACCGCAATGCTGATGCGGCCCTCAATGAAATTGAGTTTGACACCCCTGGTGTAGAGACTCTAAACCCGTGGTGGCGAACTTATGGCACATGTGCCACAGGCGGCACACAGAGCCCTCCCTGTGGGCACGCGTGCAGTCGCCCCAGTCCTAGGCCTTCAGCTGGGTTTTTATAAAACCTTTTCGCTTTAGGCCTCGCTGCCGTGTGCAAAAAAAAAAAAAGGTTCAATCAATCAATTTCAACTTCTTGCGGGGAAAAAAAAAGATCTCGCAAAGTTGGAATTGATTGATTGAACTTTTTAGTCCCACCCAGTCTGCCGTTACCACCGCAGCCACGCCCACCCAATGGGCCACACCCACCCGGTACCCAACGATACATAAGCGGGTTTTGGGTTGCAGTTTGGGCACTCGGTCTCTAAAAGGTGCGCCATCACTGCTCTAAACTAATTCCCCGCTTGACTCCACCCCCTCTCAATCTCTCTCCAAATGCTAGCTCTCCTGTATCTCCACCCCTGATTCTGGGAGCGTCTCGCTAATGGACCACACGCCTCCCTTGCCATTTTGCGACTCGGCTGTCTGACGTGTCTTGTTTTTCATTCCCTTTCAGTCCCAAACTCAGGTAGAAGAGGAAGAGGAAGGTGATGATGACGAAACAGAGGAGCTGGGTCACACAGAGACGTACGCCGATTATATCCCTTCCAAATGTGAGTGGGTCAAACTCCCGGACGTGCTGTTTCTGCTTTCCGGATTAGCAAATCTGCTCCCAAGCATTTTCTTATGGGGGGGGTATAGTCCAGTCTTCCCCTGCTTGGTGCTCCTAGATCTGTTAGGCTTCACTTCCCAGAATCCTCAAAGCAGCAAAGCTGTGGCAATTTTAGGAATCGAAATTTAATCTTTCTACAGCAAGGTTTCCCAACCTTGGCCACTTTAAGACATCTGGACTTCAACTCCCAGAATTCCCCAGCCAGCCACGCTGGCTGGGGAATTCTGGGAGTTGAAGTCCCTGCTTCTTAAAGTGGCCAAGGTTAGGAAACCCTGCTGTTCCAGCAACCAACGGAATGCTGGGGTAATGCTGTGTTGTTCAGCTTCCCGACGCTGCAAATACTTGAAGCCTAAACTACGTGGGTGATAGAGGGTGGGGTAGTATGTATGAGTAGGAAATTCCCCAGAACTCCTTACAACCATATCACCATTTCCCTCTTAGTGTATCTGTAAACAGGATAACCATAAATGCTTCCTTGGTTTCAACACGATAGCAGCATAACAAGGGACAATGAAACCAGTGATTCAGTCACAACCTGTTCTGGAGAGGCTAGATATGCCTTGATTAAGATTCTTTACTTTTGACTCCGCGCGGAGCAGAAGGCTGGACTCCACAGCTGCAGGAATTCCTTTCCATCTGTAGGATTTGGTGATGCAGAGAAGTAGGCCTAGGGCAGTGGTTCTCAACCTTTTTAATGCCGCGACCCCAACCGGTCATAAGTCGAGGACTAAACCGGTCGTAAGTTGAGAACTAAACCGGTCGTAAGTTGAGGACTACCCAACCGGTCGTAAGTCGAGGACTTTCCCTGCCCGGGAGCACCACGCATGCATGGTTCCGCCCCCTGCGCCGGCCAAGGCGTAGCTGGCAAGCGGCAGAGACGGAGCAGGCCGACCACCAGCTGGCCCAGCCCAAGGGAGGTAAGGCACCCGCCGGAAAAGGGGGAAAAAATGGCGGAAAAAAAAAATGGCGGACAGCCTTGCTTGGCGACCCCCATGAAATGGTCGATCGACCCCAAATGGGGTCCCGACCCACAGGATGAGAACCACTGGCCTAGGGCAAGGGTAGGCAACCTTTGCTCTTTTATGACTCGTGGACTTCAACTCCCAGAATTCCTGAGTCAGCCATGCTGAGGGGAAAGGGAGAGGTTTCCATGCTGAGCCATGCTGGCTCAGGAATTCTGGGAGTTGAAGTCCACGAGTCATAAAAGAGCCAAGGTTGCCTACCCCTGGTCTAGAGTCAACAAGAGGCCCCCCCCAATCTCGTTCTGTCCCATGTGATTGCCTTTGAGTAGACTCACACACGTTGGGCAAAGTCAAAAGTGTGGCTTGCATGAATTTGACCTGCTGTATTGTGTGAAACTAGTCGTTTCTGGCTTGCGAAATGTGGCAAAGATGGACAGCGTGGGAAGGTTGGTGAAAGGAAGGCAGAAAGGCTTTCAGACCTTCTGTAGACCTCACTGGAGATGGTGAGGCTGAATTTCAGGGATCCATTTTTGGAGGGAGAACTAGTTTAGAGTAGGAATTCAGGTTGTTGTTGTTAGCTGCGAAGTCATGTCTGGCCCATCGCGACCCCATGGACAATGTTCCTCCAGGCCTTCCTGTCCTCTACCATCTTCTGGAGTCCATTTAAGCTCACACCTCCTGCTCCAGTGACTCCATCCAGCCACCTCATTCTCTGTCGTCCCCTTCTTCTATTGCCCTCAATCTTTCCCAGCATCAGGTTTTTCTCCAGTGAGTCTTTTCTCCAGTGAGTCCTTCCTTCTCATTAGGTGGCCAAAGTACTTGAGTTTCAACTTCAGGATCTGGCCTTCTAAAGAGCCGTCGGGGTTGATCTCCTCCAGGACTGACCGGTTTGATGGCCTTGCAGTCCAGGGGACTCGCAGGAGTCTCCAGCACCATAGTTCAAAGGCCTCAATTCTTTGGCGCTCAGCCTTTCTTATGGTCCAACTTTCACAGCCGTACATTGCAACTGGGAAAACCATGGCCTTGACTATATGTACTTTTGTTGGCAGGGTGATGTCTCTGCTTTTTAGTATACTGTCTAGATTTGCCATAGCTTTCCTCCCCAGGGGCAAGCGTCTTTTAATTTCTTGGCTGCAATCCCCATCTGTGGTGATCTTGGAGCCCGGGAAGATAAAATCTGTCACTACAGGTAGTCCTTGATTAACAACCACAATCGAGCCCAATATTTCCGTTGCTAAGCGAGACAGTTGCTAAGCGAGACAGTTTTGTCCACCCCTTTTACGACCTGTCTTGCCAGAGTTGTTAAGAGAAATTGTTGCAGCTGTTAAGTTAGTGACATGGTTGTTAAGTGAATCTGGATTCCTCCTTAACTTTGATGGTCGGACAGTCACAAAAGGGGATAGTTATAATCCTGGGACACTGCGACCGTCATAAAGATGAGCCAGTTACCAAGCATCTGAATTTGGATCACACGATCATGGGGATGCTGCAGCGGTCGTAAGTGTGAAAAAGTCAGGTCGCTTTTTTCAAGGCCACTGTCACTTCAAACAGTCACTAAATGAATGGATGTCAGTCAAGGACCACCTGTATTGTGTTGTCAGGCAGGATAGACCAGGTCCGCACATAGATTCAGTTAAACTGATTTATTGCTAAAAGCCTATGCCAATGGTGGCGAACCTATGGCATGCATGCCAGAGGTGGCACTCAGAGCCCTCTCTGTGGGCACGCGTGATGTAGCCCCAGAAATGGCAACTGTCCCTCTTCAACCAGCCCCCGCTAATTCGCTGAGGTCCCATGTGGCCGGATGCATCCCAGCATGGCTGGTTTCCCTCCCTCCCGTCCCATCCCTCCTGGCCTCGCACACTCTCCTTTTCCCGGGCATGACCCACTGCATCGCCTCCTCAGCTGTCAGCCGGCTGTCCAGCTCAGAGGTGGCTTCTCTGAACTGCTGGCGGCGGGCTGTGGAGCCCCAGAATATGCCAATCGAGGGGCCAGCAGGCTGTGGCTGCTGATGGACACTGTCGGCCCCCATGTGCTCGCTGGCCTCTGTGTGTGGGAGCCAATGGTGTCAGGAAGCAGCCACCCCGACCCCTGCCTCACCTTGCCCTGCGACAATGGCACCCCCGCCCTGCCTCGCCTCGCCTTGCCTTGCCTCACCCCACAGGACGAGCCTCCTGCCCACTGGCCCACCTGCCAGAGACCCCCTGGATCTCCCCCAACCCTGCCCGGCCCCCACAGGCATCCCTCCCCACGAGCAACATCAAGGTGACCTTGCCCACCTTGGCCACACCCACCCAGTCTGCCATTACCACCACAGCCACGCCCACCCAGTGGGCCACGCCCACCTGGCACCCGGCGATAAATAAGTGGGTTTTGGGTTGCAGTTTGGGCACTCAGTCTCTAAAAGGTTTGCCATCACTGGCTTGTGCCCAAGAACCTTCTCAACGAAGGGTTAACGCCTGCTTGGAGTTTACAAAATGGTGCATGGAATTCAAGGGAATTTGGCCTTCGTCCGCTTGTGACTATGTAAGGATTCTAGGCTGATTCCTCTTTTAACTCCGACCCCAGGTCCTCCCACTCCCTTCTCCTAGTTACACTCGGATCCCGTCATTCTTACAAGTCAACACATCCTCCTTTCCCTGCTGAGTGAATCCTGGCTAAGGACCCCAAACCCCTACTCAAATAGGGCTTTCATGGGATTGCTGGCTTGTTTGCTCTAATACGGCCTTTGACCCTTTGCAGAGAACTTCAATTTCTCCCGAGAAGCTGAGTAACATTCAAAAACAGCTGACACGTGTCTTTTTTTTGCTTCGTCCGGCAGCGAAAATTGGGAAGCAGCACCCTGACCGGGTGGTAGAAACCAGCACGCTTTCCAGTGTCCCTCCTCCAGATATCACCTACGTCCTCTCTCTCCCCGACTCGATTGCCGAAAACGGGTCGCTCTCTGCACTGCAGCTGGAAGCTATAATTTACGCCTGCCAGGTACACGCGAAGTGGGTTTGGGCAGGTCTGATGAGACAGGGGTAAGGTGGGTCGTAAGCTTCAGAGGGGCTGAAAGTGGCTACCGTAGTGCATTCTTCGCTTGATTCCTCCGTTTGATTCCTTTCTGCCCGGATTTCTAGGAACACGAAAACTTACTTCCAAACGGGCAGAGAGCCGGCTTCCTAATAGGAGACGGTGCGGGTGTAGGGAAAGGGCGGACCGTTGCAGGGATCATCTATGAAAATTATCTGAAGGGAAGGAAGAAGGCTCTGTGGTGAGTGACCCAGGTCCCCGTGTTCTGTTTTAAAGCTCTCATAAATTGCATTTAAATCTCTTCTGGACTCCGTATTGCTTTCCCAGTTTATTGGATCCTCAAGACTTAGTTCAAGACTTAGAATTTGAGTAGCTGTTCTATAATAATAATAATAATTCTCTCTCTCTCTCTCTCTCTCTCTCTCCCCTCCCTCCCTCTCTCTTTCTCTTTCTTTCTCTCTGTCTCTCCCTTTCTCTTTCTCCCTTTTTCTTTCTCTCTCTCTCTCTCCCCCTCCCTCCCTCTCTCTTACGTTCAGTTGTGTCCGATACTTTTTGCATTTTCTTGGCAAAGTTTTTCAGAAGTAGTTTGCCATTGTCTGGTGTAAGGTTTCCTGCCTGAGTAGGGGGTTGATGACCTCCGAGGTCCCTTCCAAGTTTAATATTATTATTATTATTATTATTATTATTATTATTATTATTATTATTATTATTATTATTATTATTATTATTTCTCCTATGGTCCGGGCTCACATTCCTACCACTTTTTCTGACTCTTGCAACCCCCCTGAAATTGTGATGTCAAATCCTTAAGTACGACTGGTGAGATTTCCTATTAGAGTGTGCTGGGAAACTGAAGAGATAAGAGTTGGGAGCAGCCAGAGCTAGCAAAGGGCCTCAGGAACTCTTGCCAGTTGCTTCTCCCCACTTCTGTAATCTCCCAGCTGCCTCCAAGTGTTGAAGTGATGTTTTTAAAAAGGAGTTTCCACGGGGGAACAGACGAGTGAGTCACAAGGGGCTCCTCTAAGTTTAATGAAATAAATACAGCTAGCCCTCAACTTACAACAGTTCATTTAGCAATCGTTCAGAGTTACAACAACACTGAAAAAAGTGACTCGTGACTGTTTTTCACACTTAATGACCGTTGCAGCATCCTCATGGTCACGTGATCCAAATTTGGACGCTTGGCAACTGGCTCCATGTTTATGACGGTCGCAGTGTCCTGGGCTCACGTGATCCCCTTTTGCGACCTTCTGTCGAGCAAAGCCAACGGGGGAAGCCAGATTCATTTAACAGCCGTGTTATCAATTTAACAACTGCAGTTTTACCCTTAACAACTGTGGCCAGAAAGATCGTAAAAATGAGGTGAAATTCATTTAATGGATGTCTCACTTTGCACAGAGGTTTTGGGCTCAGTTGCGGTCTTAAGGCAAGGACCGCCTGTAAATGAAAATGTTGTACTTGATGGGCCAGTAAAATGGCTTCCTTTATACATTTCTCCCTCTCCACCCCCACCCCCCCTTTTCAGGTTCAGCGTCTCCAATGATCTGAAATACGACGCCGAGAGGGACCTGAAGGATATCAATGCGCCTAACCTTCCTGTCCATGCTTTAAACAAGGTATGGGGCTTTCTTTTGCTATCTCTATCTCTATATATCTATATCTCTCTCTATATATATATCTCTATCTCTAAATCTGTCTATCTATCTCTATCTCTATATCTATCTTTATATATCTATATCTATCTATATCTATCTATAACTATATCTATCTATCTATCTATCTGTGTCTGTCTATCTCTCTCTCTCTCTCTCTCTCTCTCTCTCTCTCTATCTATCTATCTATCTATCTATCTATCTATGTCTATCTATCTCTATATATCTATATCTATATCTCTCTATATATATATCTATATATCTCTATATATCTCTAAATCTGTCTATCTATCTTTATCTCTATCTCTATCTACCTTTATATATCTATATCTATCTCTCTATCTATCTATAACTATATCTATCTATCTATCTATCTATCTATCTATCTATCTATCTATCTATCTATCTATCTATCTATCTATCTATCTATCTATCTATCTGTGTCTATCTATCTCTATATATCTCTAAATCTGTCTCTGTGTCTGTCTCTGTCTCTCTCTCTCTCTCTCTCTCTCTCTCCCTACCTACCTACCTACCTAAAACACACACATACACACACCATGGGAAAAGCTGACTGGGACCACTGAGAACGTGGCACAAGATATTTGCCTATATTTATTCTTGTTACTCATTTATGGTAAATAGATAAATTTATTTGGGTCAATTGAGGTAATCATGGGTTCTCTTTATTTTGGATGTTTTATTTCATGCTGTTGTAAGCCTTTGAGAATCTCATAGATTGGATAGCATACATAGTTATTGAGAGAAAAGAGAAGTCTGTCTTCCTTCCTTCCTTCCTTCCTTCCTTCCTTCCTTCCTTCCTTCCTTCCTTCCTTCCTTCCTTCCTTCCTTCCCTCCCTCCCTCCCTCCCTCCCAAATTCACACAAGGTTGAGAAACGCTGTTCTCTAAGAAGGTTGGCCTGGATTGTCCGGAGCCACCTTTGATTTCTCTGCCCTGCCAGGAATTCTGGGAGTTGTAGTCTATACACATCTTAAAATTGCCAAGGCCGAGAAACCGTTTCCTGCACGGAGTGAGAAAGTCCAAGCACCTGACTGTAAAGAACGACAATTCAACTATTCATTTTGGCAGAAGTTCACCCAGACTGGATCACCAACGGCCCCGCATGAAATATGCCAGCGTTTGACTAGCTGGGGAATTCTGGGAGTTGAAGTCCACCGGCCTTAAATTTGCCACGGTTGAGAAACACTGAAATGTGGTCATCTGTGATTCCCTCCTGAAGGACCTCTGTTTTTCTGTGCCCAAAATGTCAGCCTTGTGAAAACCTCTCATCTCCCCCTTTTTTTTTTTGCATTTTTAAAAAATCTTTTCCTGCTGTAGATTAAATACGGCGACACGGCTACCTCGGAGGGGATTTTATTCGCCACTTATTCCGCCTTGATCGGTGAGAGCCAAGCGGGCGGCCAGCACAGGACCAGATTGAACCAGATTCTGGATTGGTGCAAGGACGATTTTGATGGTGTTGTATCCTAACAGAAAGAAGCCAGCGGGTCTCTGTGGGCATTGTGGCTTTGATTAATACACAAACTGCCGGTAGTCCTCTACTTATAACCGTTGGTTTAGTGACCGTTTGAAGTTACAACGGCACTGAAAAAAGTGACTTATGACCATTTTTCACACGACCGTTGCAGCATCCCTATGGTCACGTGATCAAAATTCGGACATGTGACAGCTGACTCAAATTTATGATGGGTGTCCCAGGATCGTGTGATCACGTTTTGAAAACTTCTGACAAGGCTAACGGGGAAGTCAGTTTCACTTAACAACCGTATTACTTAACAACCGCAGCGATTCCCTTAACAACTGTGGCCAGAAAGATCATGAAATGGGGCAAGACTCACTTAATGACTGTCTTGCTTAGCAGCATAAATGTTGGGCTGAATTGTGGTCGTAAGTCAAGGACTACCTGTACTTTGATCCTCCTTTTGGTGGCTTACAGAGTATAATTGTTGGATTTATCAACTGCTTTAACTTTTCTTACAGCCTTGCAACTGGGGATATTTTTCCTCCCCCCCCCCCCCGCCCTCAAATAAGGCTATTCTGGGCAGATCTTCACTTTTACTCTTGTGGCTGCCATCTTGACTTTTTTGAGCACACCTGCAGACAGCCCTGCCCATGGTCGTAATTTACTCCCCCCTCCCGTGCCTTCAGAACTTTTAATAACAACAACAACATAATAATAATAAAAAGTTGGAAGGGACCTTGGAGGTCATCTAGTCCAACCCCCTGCTCAGGGAGGAAACCCTATACCATTTCAGACAAATGGCTGTCCAGTCTCTTCTTAAAAACTTCCAGTGTTGGAGCATTCACCGCCTCTGGAGGCAGGTTGTTCCACTGGTTAATTGTTCTCACTGTTAGGAAGTTTCTCCTTAGTTCCAGGCTGCTTCTCTCTTTGGTTAATTTCCATCCGTTGCTTCCTGTCCTGCCTTCAGGCACTTTGGAAAATAGCTTGACTCCCTCTTCTTTGTGGCAGCCCCTGAGATATTGGAACACTGCTATCATGTCTCCCCTCGTCCGTCTCTTCATTAAACTAGACATATCCAATTCCAGCAACCGTTCCTTATATGCTTTAGCCTCCAGTCCCCTGAACATCTTTGTTGCTCTTCTCTGCACTCTTTCTAGACTAGTCTCAACATCTTTTTATATCGTGGTGACCAAAACTGGATGCAGTATTGCAAGTGTGGCCTTTTGTTTTCCTTTGTCGTATACATACCCCTCTGTTTGCCAGGATCCTCCCCCCCTTTTTTAAATTGTCTCTCCTTAACGAGCCTTCTACTCTCAGATTGTGTTCGACGAATGCCACAAAGCCAAAAATGCCACCTCTACCAAGATGGGCAAAGCAGTATTGGACCTGCAGAAAAATCTGCCTCAGGCAAGGGTCGTCTACGCCAGTGCCACAGGTGAGCGATGTGCGTTGCACCGAGCACATTAGCAGGGAGGTGTCCATAGCCGGAGCATTTGGGAGTAGACTATTTGTCAGAGCATGCACAGTCTTATTGCGCTGAGGTAACCCAGGAGTAAATACAGTAAATAGTGGTCTGTATTAAATGGTAGTTTATGTTACACTATCTACAAATATACACTAGAAACAAGATACATACACGTGGTGATACAGCAAACTCCAATACACAGCAATTACAGCAGGACATGGATGAGAGAGAAAGACTCCAGCAAGGTCTTCCCTTTTATACTCAAGCTCTTAAAGGGATACAGACTCCTGCTGAGTCATTCCTAACATTGCATCATTTATCTCACATTATACAAGCTGGGTTAGCTTCTAAATCATTACTTTGACACTTTCTGCATGTCGAAGTTCCATTCCTAACTATCAGGGCAGCATGAACCCAGTTGGAGAAGGCCAACCTCATCCAGCATTTTGCTTCCATGCGAGCTTCCTGTTTAACACACCTTTTTTTCCCCAGGTTTGTGTAGCCAGGCTAGCTCTGAACATCCATTTCCAGGGTACAAAGGATGTTGTCTTTAGACTTTCCAGAAAGTGAGACACATTTCTCTACTCCGGACCATGTGGGAGGGCTGTGGTTCCCAAAATGGTGAAAAGACAGAGAAGGGTGGGAGAATGGAAAATGGACCCAAGGGGTAACCTGAAGTTAGGAGGGTGTAGATAGAAAGATGGATGGATGGAGTAGAGTAGAGTAGAGTACAGTAGAGTTTCTCAATCTCAGCAACTTTTTGTGAACTCCAACTCCCAGAATTCATCAGACAGCATGAGAGTAGGTAGAAAGGATGTCCACACATCTTAAAGTTACC
>NW_015388358.1:94192-103801 GCF_001527695.2 Protobothrops mucrosquamatus | reverse complement strand
GGCATCGGAGGCCTGGAGGAGGCCTCCCAGGCCTAGAACAGCCCACCGGAAGTGTGTGGGTGCCACTTTCGGAAGTCCGTTCTAGGCATCGGAGGCCTGGAGGAGGCCTCCCAGGCCTAGAACAGCCCACCGGAAGTGTGTGGGTGCCACTTTCGGAAGTCCATTCTAGGCATCAGAGGCCTGGAGGAGGCCTCCCAGGCCTAGAACAGCCCACCGGAAGTGTGTGGGTGCCACTTTCGGAAGTCCATTCTAGGCATCAGAGGCCTGGAGGAGGCCTCCCAGGCCTAGAACAGCCCACCGGAAGTGTGTGGATACCACTTCTGGAAGTCCGTTCTAGGCATCGGAGGCCCAGGCCAGCATTAAATATGAGAACCGGTTGTTCAGGTATTTGAATCCCACCACTGGATAGATCGCCTTGGAGAAAACCGACCAATGGTTGCTAGGAGTCTGGCTCATATGGTTGGTCAAATCCTCTGGCCTTGCTTATCCTCCCCTTTCCTCTTGGGTTTCCGTAGAGGGCCATTTTCCCCCCTCTTTTCTCCTGAGGCCCAAGCAATATGGACTTTGTAATACTTGCTGTATGGGTTTGGTAATACTATTGAACTGGCCTTTCTTGAAGCGCCTCTGTTTTTGCTCAGTATAGGGTCTCTTGCTTAAGCTGGAGGTTGGACTAGACCAGGGGTAGGCAACCTTGGCTCTTTTAGGACTCGTGGACTTCAACTCCCAGAATTCCTGAGCCAGCCTGGCTCAGCTTGGAAACCTCTCCCTGTCCCCTCAGCATGGCTGCCTCAGGGATTCTGGGAGTTGAAGTCCACGAATCCTAAAAGGCAAGTTTGAAGACCCCTGCTCTTAATCTTCATCCTAGGACAGGGGTAGGCAACCTTGGCTCTTTTATGATTCGTGGACTTCAACTCCCAGAATTCCTGAGCCAGCATGGCTCAGCTTGGAAACCTCTCCCTTTCCCCTCAGCGTGGCTGGCTCAGGAATTCTGGGAGTTGAAGTCCACGAGTCATAAAAGGGCCAAGGTTGCCTACCCCTGGACTAGAAGACCTCAAGGTCCCTTCCAACTCTGTCATTCTGTATTCTGCTACAAGTTGCAGAGCTTACTACTGTAGCCGGCTTGGAAGAAAAGATCTTCTCTGAGAGCCCAGGATATGGATCCTCTCAACATCTTTTGGGTCCATACTTGGCGTTTTGAGAGTGTGGTGTAGTGGTTAGAGAAAGAGCAGGGGGATCTGGGTCCAGATCTCTGCTTAGCCGCAGAAGATCTCAAAGCAAGCTTTGGGCCAGGCTCTCCCTCTTAGCCCAAGAGCCAATCAGGTGTAGTGGGGAAGGGGCTGGTCTAGGAGGAGGAGGATCTAGACTCTACTCCTCCATAAGATGCAGAAGCTCATTGGCTGACTTTGGGCCAGTCCCTCCCACTTAGCCAGGTGTAGTGAGGAAGGGGCTGAAGATCTAGGGTCTTGCACCCCCTCCCAGGCTAAGAGCCAATCAGGTGGGCAAAAAGGTGGATTAGAAGTGGGTGGACCCCAGTTCTAATCTCTCCTCAGCCACAGAAGCTCATTGGCTGACTTTGGGCCAGTCCCTCCCTCAGCCCACTCTCTCTCTCACGGGGTTAGATATAAACTCATGCTCAATAAAATACTGAAAATACCGTTATCACTGCTAAATCAAATGCTCCTTTTTTTTCTCCCCCCTTTTGGCAGTGGGCGGAAGCCCTGGTGGTTTTCCAACAGGCGGCAGACCTGGTGGGCCTGGAGTCTCGGAAGTCTCTCTGGGGACAGTTCTGGGGGGCTCACCAGCGCTTCTTCAAGTACCTCTGCATCGCTGCAAAAGTCCGGCGCCTGGTGGAGCTGGCCCAGGAGGAGCTCAGCAAGGGCAAGGTGAGGAAGGAGAGACGCCGCTGCTTCAAAGCCCGTCCTTTCCGTTACCCGTAGTTGTAGCGCTGATAATTCACTGTGAGAGAGCAGAATGTGTGCATGTTTCCTTTTACAATCTGGTGGTTCTTTGAATTAACTCTTCAAATATTCTCCTCCTCCTTCTCCTCCTCCTCCCCCCTCTTCCTCCTTCTCCTCTTCCTCTTCCTGTTTTTCCTTCTCCTTCTCTTTCCCTTCCTCTCTCTTCCCTCCTCCTCCTCCTCCTCCTCTTCCTCTTCGTCCTCCCTCCTTCTCTTCTTCCTTGCCCTTCTCTTCCTTCTCCTTTTCCTTCTCTTTCCCTTCTTCCCTCCTCCTCCTCCTCCTTTTCCTTCTCCTTTTCCTTCTCTTTCCCTTCCTCCCTCTTCCCTCTTCCTCCTTCTCTTCCTTCTCCTCCTCCTCCTCCTCTCCTCTTTCTCTTCCTCCTTCTCTTCCTCCTTGCCCTCTCCTTCCTTCTTCTCCTTTTCCTTCTCTTTCCCTTCCTCCCTCTTCCCTCTTCCTCCTTCTCTTCCTTCTCCTCCTCCTCCTCTCCTCTTTCTCTTCCTCCTTGCCCTCTTCTTCCTTCTTCTCCTTTTCCTTCTCTTTCCCTTCCTCTCTCTTTCCTCCTCCTCCTCTTTCTTGTCTTCCTCCTCTCCTCCTTTCTCCTTTTCCTTCTCTTTCCCTTCCTCCCTCTTTCCTCTTCCTCCTTCCCTTCCTTCTCCTCCTCCTCCTCCTCTCCTCTTTCTCTTTCTCTTTCTCTTCCTCATCTTCCTCCTTGCCCTCCTCTTCCTCCTTCTCCTTTTCCTTCTTACCTCTTCCTCCTCGTCTTCCTTCTCCTCCTCTTCCTCCTCCTCCTTTTCCTCCTTCCCCTTCCCCCCCGCCCTGCTCCTCCATCACTTTCGGTTCCTGAGTTTTATCAGCCAGGCTGTTCCACCCATCTTGACTGCTTGTTTTTTTCCCACATGCTGGCCATCCTTGGTCTCACTTCTGCCCGGCTTGCCTTCCACAGTGCGTGGTCATCGGGTTGCAGTCGACGGGGGAGGCCCGCACCCGGGAAGTCCTGGACGAGAACGAGGGGCACCTGAACTGCTTTGTGTCGGCGGCCGAGTGAGTTTTCCATTGGTGGGGGGGCCCTGAGGGAGGGGGATGCACTTTTTTTGTGAACTCTAGCACAGTCCCTGCCCGAGACGTTGGTGGGCTACAATTCCGTAGGTACCATGGAGGGATCCCTTAAAAATCACTGCTCTGTTGCATTCTGATTAAAGGCAGGCATCTTTGGACTTTTATCTTTCAGGCAGCCTCTGAGAAACACACCCCTCCCCTGGCATCATTGGCATCATTTTAGTGGCACCCATGGAAATCCAACCCATTGGCTGCCTAAACCAATTGTAAACCTCTCAACCTTTGCACCTTCTGTCTGAAACAAGCCACCAAGCTCAGGCCACGCCATTCCCAATTCTCACCCCATTTTGATGTTTTGTTTTTTCCCTTTGGCTCACTGCTTTGTCCATGACCCCTACCATGCATTTGTGGGGGTGTGGGGGGGTGAAGATGGGAGACATCTCGGGTGCATCCCCCGCTCAAAGCTCTGTCATCTACATTGAGCCACCGCATCACAGCCCTCTCCCCCCCCATGACCCACCCCCCTTTGCATTTTTTGGTCCTTTCCTATCTAGTCTTGTGAAGACGGCCCTGTCTGTAACTAAACGAGAGAAGGACAAAGAATAAAGTTGTCCGGGGTTATTCTGAAAAGACCGTATGGCGTTCTCTCCTTCACATTAGCTGCTTGCTTGTGAAAGGCCAAAAAAAACCCCACCCTTCCTGTCTCAAAAGGACCACTTCCAGGGTTCCCTTGTAATATTTCACCTCAAAAATGCCACTTTTTGTTGGCTTCAATAGATACGATAGTGCAGTGGTGGCGAACCTATGGCACGGGTGCCAGAGGCGGCACTCAGAGCCCTCTCTGTGGGCACGCGCGCCGTCGCCCCGGTCCTAGGCCTTCAGCTGGGTTTTATAAAACCTTTTCGCTTTAGGCCTCCGCCGCCGTGTGCAAAAAAAAAAAAGGTTCGATCAATCAGTCAATTTCAACTTCTCGCGGGAAAAAAAAAAGATCTTGCAAAGTTGGAATTGGTTGATTGAACTTTTTAGTCCCACCCAATCTGCCGTTACCACCGCAGCCACACCCACCCAATGGGCCACACCCACCCAATGGGCCATGCCCACCCGGCATCCGACGATGCATAAGTGGGTTTTAGGTTGCAGTTTGGGCACTCGGTCTCTAAAAGGTCACTGCGATAGTGTGTCTAAACATTCTCTGACATCACAGCAATTGAACCAATAGCTGCCAAGCCAGACATGTGGGCTACCTAGAGCGGTATTTCTCAACCTTGACCACTTTTAAGATGGGTGGACCCCCAACTCCCAGAATTCCACAGCCAGCCAAGCGGGCTGTGGAATTCTGGGAGTTGGGAGTCTACCTATCTTAAAGTGGCCAAAGTGGAGAAACGCTACTCTAGAGCAGGGGTTTTCAAACTTGGCCCTTTTATGACTTGTGGACTTCGACTCCCAGAATTCCTCAGCCAGGCATGCCTGGCTGAGGAATTCTGGGAGTTGAAGTCCACAAGTCATAAAAGGGCCAAGTTTGAAGAGACCCTGCTCTAGTCTAGAGCATGGGGATGTTTGTTAAGCTTGCATTTAAATGCACACCTACTTTATATTTTGCAGCTGAATGAAAACCTATTTTATATTTTAAGCCCCTGCCCCAATGGAAAATTAGTTGCCATCCAACGTTCAGTTTTCTAAGTTGTTAATGTTAATTAACGTTTCATGTCAGTGCAACAACCACCATTACACTTGGGGAGGGCTGTAAAGAAATACATAACATTGTGAAAATAAATGTCCACACGTCCATTATATCAGGAAAATTTATATGTTATCAATAGGAGCGAATATTTGTAGTTCAGAATCAAAGTGTGGGGATCCTTGGTGCTCTCTGAGTTTGGTTGGGTTTTTTTTGCAGACATTTCATTACCCAACTAAGTAACACCATCCAGGCTAGAAGGGAGTGTGTTTGCTCTCGGTATACAGTGGTATGTCATCAGCAACTCAGACAACAAACAGTAAACAACTGTCCAAGCAAGAAACTGCCAAGAACATTCCCACTAACACTGGCAAGGCAAGCTACTAGTACAGGAGTCTTCAAACTTGGCCCTTTTATGACTTGTGGACTTCAACTCCCAGAATTCCTCAGCCAGGCACACTGGCTGAGGAATTCTGGGAGTTGAAATCCACAAGTCATAAAAGGGCCAAGTTTGAAGACCCCTGTACTAGCATATAGAAGAGCTAACTCCACTCCCTTCTAGCACTGATGGCGTTACCTAGTTGGGTCATGAAAAGTCTGCAAGAAAACAACCAAGCTCAGAGAGCACCAAGGACTCCACACAAGCCTATATATCCCAGGCAGCATTGCAAACAGAAATGTGTGTTTTAGTGGAACTAAACCAAGCGCAGGTTCAAAGACTCTGGACCTTTTATTTATTTTTTTTTGCAAAACGGAAAACACCCGTCTCAATTCCGCAGCACTGAGCCTCATTTAGGTTGTTCTGTTTTAGTTTTGATTTTTCTCTGTGCCTTTTTGTTGTTGTTTTTTTAATTTTCAAGTGAGCAGTTTGGGCATCCTGGCAGTTAGAATAAAATATCCCCTCTTAACTTTCAGAGGCGTCTTCCTTTCACTAATTCGGAAGCACTTTCCTTCAACCAAACGAAAAAGAGAAAGAGGAAGTGTCCTTAAAAGAAAACGTAAGATCCTTCTTATCCTCCCTTCCCCCCCACCCACCCTCTTTAAAAAAATCCTGATATCCCAGACCTTCTGCGGTGCACCTGCAGTTTGCATCCTGTTCTCTCCCTTCTCATCCTGTCCCCATTTTCCCATTCCTCCATTTTGCTCTTCCAAAGGTCTTTTTCTTTTCACTGTTTTTATTTCCTAGCTGTTTCATGCCTTCATTTGCCGCAGGGGCTTGTTCTAGGTCAGGAGTAGGCAACCTTGGCTCTTTTATGACGCGTGGACCTCAACTCCCAGAATTCCTGAGCCAACATGGCTCAGCTTGGAAACCTCTCCCTTTCCCCTCAGCGTGGCTGGCTCAGGAATGCTGGGAGTTGAAGTCCACCAGTCATAAAAGGGGCAAGTTTGTAGACCCCTGCTCTTAATCTTCTTCCTAGGAGAGGGGTAGGCAACCTTGGCCCTTTTATGACTCGTGGACTTCAACTCCCAGAATTCCTGAGCCAGCATGGCTCAGCTTGGAAACTCTCCCTTTCCCCTCAGCATGGCTGGCTCAGGAATTCTGGGAGTTGAAGTCCACGCGTCATAAAAGAGCCGAGGTTGCCTACCCTTGGCCTAGGTCTGCAACGCTTTTCATATTCACGCAATTTCTGGTGCGTCTTCCCATCTGATCCTGACCTTAACTGTCACTTCCTCCTAAGAATGACTTTAGGAACACCACCAAGGGTGAGGAATCTGTGGTGGTTCCTAAAGTTTCCGAATTATTGGTAGGTCTCAGGAGTATAATTGGGACCAGAATTTCCATTGCTAAGCAAGGTGGTCGTTAAATGAGTTGCACCCAATTTTATGACCATTTTTGCCACGGTTGTTAAGTGAATCACTGCAGTCATTAAGTGAATCCGGCTTACCCCATCGTCGGAAACCAGCCGGGAAGGTCACAAACGGTGATCCCAGGATGCCTCAACCATCATAAATACATGCCGGTTGCCAAGTGCCCAAATTTTGATTATGCAACCGTGGGGATGCTAGAATGGTCATAAGTGTGAGGACCGGTCAGAATTTGCTTTTTTTCAGCACCGTCATAACTCCAAGTGATCACTAAATGAATGGTCATAAATCATGGAATATCTGTACTTAAAAACAACATAGACTGATGATGTCACCAGCAACTTGGTTCAAAGGAGATTTTTTTGGGTTAGCATATTAAAAAAAAATCACAATTTGGTAATAAACCTGTTAATTTGCATTAACAGAGGAATAGAATCAAGATGACGTGAAGTTGTAGCACCGCTTTACGAAGCCTTAGTACGACCACACTTGGTATACTGCATCCAGTTCTGGTCACCACAGTACAAAACAGATGCTGAGACTCTGGAAGGAGTGCAGAGAAGAGCAACACAAACGATTAGATCAGGGCTTTTCAACCTTTTCACCCATTGTACCACTTTTAGGATATGGCAATATCCGAGTACCACCAGTCGCCTAACAAGGGGTCAAAAACTTGATGACCCCCCCCAAAAAGGAAAAAAGTGATAAAGTACAGGTAGTCCTCGACTTACAACAGTTCGCTTAGTGACTGTTCGAAGTTACAATGGCACTGAAAAAAGTGCCCCCCAAGCCACAGCCGAGCAAGATACCTGCCTGCCCACCCGGCGGCGCTCTTCCTCCTGTCTGAGGTTTTCATTGTTGTGAGCATTTATGTTGAGGATTGGCAGCGGGGGTGGGGTGGGGGGGTGTTTGGTTTTTATTCCCCCCGTCTGCTGGGTGGTTGCAGCAGGTTTTGGTCACTTTACATGACCCTGGGACACTGTGACCGTCATAAATATGAATCAGTTGCCAAGCATCTGAATGTAAATCACAAGACCCTGGAGATGCTGCAACATTCCAGCTGATCGGCGGTTCTTCTCATCAGTACTGTTTTCCAGCTGATTGGTGCTTCTTCAGGGCTCAGCAGAAGCACCAGGATCAGCGCCGAGCTCCAGCTGGAGCCTGGCGCTGATCCTGGTGCTTCCACTGAGCCCTGACAGCCCTGCAGCTCCAGCCATCTGTCGCTTGTGCGGTGCTGCCACCGGTTCAGCTCATTCCCCTCCCCTGCTACCACTTTTTTAGGATGGTCGCGTACCACCTGCTAGGTGCCAATGTACCACAGGTGGTACCCATACCACTGGTTGAAAAGCCCTGGATTAGAGGGCTGGAGGCTAAAACATACGCAGAAAGAAAGAGGGGCTCCTACAAAGATGGGGGGGGGGGTTTCAAACTATTTTCCAAAACACCAAAAGCCAAGGCAAGAAACGATGGTTGGAAACTAACCAAGGAGAGAAATAACCTAGAACTAAGGAGAAATTTCCTAACGGTGAGAGCAATCGACCAACTTGCCTTCAGAAGTTGTGGGTGCTCCATCTCTGGAGGCTTTCAAAAAGAGACTGGCCCACCATTCCTCTGAAATGAGATAGGTCTCCTGCTTGAGCAGAGGGTTGGACTAGAAGACCTCTGAGGTCCCTTCCAACTCTCTATTTATTCTATGTTCGTCTCCGTTGCTACGCCTTGCCAATTGCCCTGCTTCCCCCTGCCCTCCTTATGCCTCTGTCTAAAGGCGGTGTTTTTCAACCTGAGCAATTTGAAGACGGGCGGACTTCAACTCCCAGACTGGCTGTGGAATTCTGGGAGTTGAAGGTCCACCCATCTTAAAAGTTGCTTGCGTTGAGGAACACTGCTCTGCATGGAATTGCTCTTTCAATGCTTCCTGTTTTTTTCCTCCAGAGAAACAGAGAGTCCGAAGCCTTAACAAAGTGATGAGAACCACCTACGACCACTACGGCGGCAGCAACAACGACATCATCAAGATCAGCTCCGACAGCAGCACCGATTCCGAGCCCTGTCTGGAGAGCGACTTCAACTCCTCTCCAGAGTCTCTCGTGGAGATGGAGGACGTGGCCAGCCGATACAGACCCATCAATGGCGCCATGGGTCACGACCCAAGTAAGTCCTGTTCGGAGGACCCCTGTCCTCCTTGCCAGCCAGAAACATCCGGGGAAGCTCTCCTCCGGGGCAGGCAGAAAGATTGTTCCCTAGTTGCGCGTGTGAAATGGGGGCAGTGGTGGAACTGGAGATGGGGGAATGTAATCCAGGGCAGGGGTCCCCAAGCTCTTCAGCTCATCAGCTTCCTTCACGTAGTTTCAGATTGTTCATCAACCCTCCACCATTTATTACAGGGAAATAATTTAATAAATATTATTTTATTTTATTTTTATTTTTTTGAATTTTTTTTATTGATTTTCTAACATTACATTTATATCTTTGAAAAACAACGGGGCGGCTGAGTTACTATAATTCAATTACGTACACATATTCTTAATACAAATCTCAAACTGTTACAATAGGTATTTCCTCTCTTTTCCTCTATCTCATATTTGAATTAATACACTTCTTATTCTATCAGTCAAATAAAAAATAACTTTTTTATATTTATCAATAGTTTTTAGTTTATATGTATATATATCTTGATTGTTTTAACGTTCAATGTTTGAGACAGTCAATGTCCTGGTGACTTTTTCTCAATCTTAATTTTCCATTAATATTTAAAATTAACGTTTAATATTTACCATTTCCGAGTTATTAAATGTTCCCAATTCCCTTCATCACAATTCCTCGCAAAATCTGGTATTCGGGATACACGTTTTATCTATTTAAATTCTTACCATCTTAATATTCATACTTCTGTGTTTTAGATAATCAGAGTTTTCTTTTTTTTTTTTTTCAATATAAAATTTTATTGTTTTTATCATAAAAAAAAAAGAAATACATCACAGATATTACACAATGTTATAACCCATCCCCCCACCCCCCGGACTTCCCAAACCAACCTAGGCTAATATTCAAATACAAGTAAACAAATATTAATATCTCTAACTCCAAAGTCTAAACTTAAACAATCCATCT
>NW_015388358.1:89085-91845 GCF_001527695.2 Protobothrops mucrosquamatus | reverse complement strand
GAATTAGATGTTTGAATATGGTGGAGAATAGACAATTGCTAGAAATAGAAGTATTATTATAACTAGAAAAATAAGGTTTGCAATTAGAAGATTAGATTTAGGTATGAGAAGGGAAACAGGAAAATTTTAAAAAGTTTGAATGAAAGAAGCTTTTGGTTACCCAAATATAACTTACTTCGGAATTATAAACAATAAGAAACATTTTGAACACTGATGGGAAATTAAATTTTTTTAAAAAAATGAAAACAGGATACTGATTGAACATACGGATGTTAAGTGCAAATGCAATTAAGATGTGTTTTTGTTAGAAAAGATACCTTAAACTGACATTATTGATATTATTAGAAAAAGGTAACAAAGATGTTGATGTTCAATTGTATATTTACTAATAACAATAAGAATTGTATTTACCTAGTATGGGAAAATAGGTATTATCGGAAGAAGAGAGGAAACATTTGAAGGTGTAATAGTGGATCTAGTCCAGGGGTAGGCAACCTTGGCTCTTTTATGACTCGTGGACTTCAACTCCCAGAATTCCTGAGCCAGCCATGCTGAGGGGAAAGAGAGAGGTTTCCAAGCTGAGCCATGCTGGCTCAGGAATTCTGGGAGTTGAAGTCCACGAGTCATAAAAGAGCCAAGGTTGCCTACCCCTGTGCTAGTATAAAGAAGTTAAAATAGACCACTGAATTACTAATGGACCCAGACAACATGTTGTTTATTATATATATATATATATATATATATATAAATTCAAATGTTTGGCATCTGACTCACATTTATGACGGTCGCAGTGTCCCAGGGAGAGTCACGTGATCCCCTTTTGCAACCTTCTGACAAGCAAAGCCAATGGGGAAGCCAGATTCACTTAACAACCAGGTTATTAACTTAACTTCAGTGATTCACTTAACAAATGTGACGAGACAGATCCTAAAATGGGGCAAAATTCACTTAAACTTCTCACTTAACAACATAAATTTTGGCTTCAATTGTGGTCCTAAGTCGAGGACTACGTGTATTTGCACCATTCAATATATACTGGTAGCCCTCGAATTACGACCATCCTTTTAGTGACCGAAGTTACAGCGGCACTGAAAAAGGGACTTATTGCCATTTTTTACACTTAACAAACATTGCAACATCCCCATAGTCATGTGATCAAAATTCGGACACCTGCATGTATGTATTTATGTCAGTTGCGGTGTCCCGGGGTCACGTGATTCCCTTTTGCGACCTTCTGACAAGCAAAGTCAAGGGGGAAGCCAGGTTCGCTAAACAAACGTATGACTGATTTAACAACTGCACTGATTCACTTAACAACTGTGGGAAGAAAAGTTGTAAAATGGGGCAAAATTCACAACAACTATCTTAGCAGTAGAAACTTTGGGCTCAATTGTCATAAGTCAAGGACTAACTATATTTCCCTGGGAATAGAATAGAATAGAATATAGAATATAGAATATAGAATATAGAATATAGAATATAGAATATAGAATATAGAATATAGAATATAGAATATGAAATGGAACGGAACGGAACAGAACAGAACAGAATGGAATAGAGAATGGAATAGAGAATGGAATATAGAATAGAATAGAAAATAGAATAGAATAGAATAGAATAGAATAGAATAGAATAGAATAGAATAGAATAGAATAGAATAGAATAGAATAGCGCCCATGATTTCTCTCTTTGGTCATTTTCCAACCGTTGTTTCTTGTCCTGCCCCCTGGTGCTTTGGAGAATAGCAGCACTGGACTCTTGAGTATCCAAGAGGAAAAAAATTGAGTGTCTCCAGAATCCTACCATCGCTGCAAGCTACAACGTTACCTTTGCCCTTCTCTGCCTGCCTGTTTTCCTTTCTCCAAAAAAGGAAAACCGAAAAAGAGCTGCAATCTCTTTCTCTTCCTCATTATAGTTGGCATCTACTGGCTGCACTCCCAAAAGGAGATGAACGGATCAGGAACTCTGGAATGCGTGGAGAACATGAAGCAGGAACTGCTGGCTAAAGTGAAGGCATTGGGCAAAGAACTACCTCTTAACACCTTGGATGAACTGATCGACTACTTTGGAGGCCCCGAAAAAGTAGCAGAGGTAAAACATTAGGAACCAGAGAAAGGGGAAGCAAAAGGTTTTTTATCTTCTGTGCCTCACGGAGTCAATTCACAGTCCGGGGGCCTGTACCAGAAGTCTCCAAAGTTGGCCCCTTTAAGACTTGTGGACTTCAATTCCCAGAATTCCTCAGCCAGCATGGCTGGCTGAGGAATTCTGGGAGTTGAAGTCCACAAGTCTTAAAAGGGGCCAACTTAGGAGACCCCCAGCCTGTACCTTTGATTTAAGAGAATGTGCAGTATTATCCTTGCTAAAAAGAGAAGTTCTTTTGTGGGGTCTTCTGAGCTTGGTTGTTTCCTTGCAGAAATGTCATGACCCAACTAGGTAACATCATCAGTGCTAGTCAGAGGTTTGTTCCCTATTTATATACAGTAACTGGCCCCGCCAGGGTTGGTGACCGGTTCTTTTCCATTTAATTAAGCTCTCCTCCATCTCAGTAAGATCAAATGGGAGGAGGTGAGAGCAGAGTCTCATACAGAGATAGATCAGGCACCCTCCTTCGTAGGAGGGAGCCATGAGGTTAGTGGCTCCTCTCATTTGTTTCAAATGCAACCATACGCTGCTTGAGATCCTGGGTTCAGGTCCTCCAGGAAAGGGGGGAAATCCCTGCCTGGAAAGATCATTATCTATCTATCTATCTATCTATCTATC